>NW_027278286.1:0-281874 GCF_030028105.1 Mobula birostris
CTCCTGCCCTGAATCATCTGCACAGAAACTCATTATCTGAATCACATGCCCTGAAATTCCTGCCCTGAATCTCATGCCCTCAAACTCATGCACTGAAACTCATGCACTGAAACTCATGCCCTGAAGCTCATGTCTTGAAACTCCTGTCCTGAATCTCATACCCTGAAACTCATGCCCTGAATCCCATGCCCTGAAACTCAAGCCCTGATTCTCCTGCCCTGAAACTCATGCCCTGAATCACATGCCCTAAAACTCCTGCCCTGAATAATCTGCCCAGAAACTCATTATCTGAATCACATGCCCTGAAATTCCTGCCATGAATCTCATGCCCTGAAACTCATGCCCTGAATCTCATGCCTTGAAAGTCCTGTCCTGAATCTCATGCCCTGAAACTCATGCCCTGAATCTCATGACCTGAAACTCAAGCCCTTATTCTCCTGCCCAGAAACTCATGCCGTGAATGTCATACCCTGAAATTCCTGCACTGAAACTCATGTCCTGAATCTCATGCCCTGAAACTCTTGCACAGAAACACCTACCCTAAAACTCATGCCCTGAATCTCATGCACTGAAACTCATGCCCTAAATCTCATACCCTGAAACTCCTGCCCTGAAACTCATGCACTGAAACTCATACCCTGAATCACATGCCCTAAAACTCCTGCCCTGAATCATCTGCCCAGAAACTCATTATCTGAATCACATGCCCTGAAATTCCTGCCCTGAATCTCATGCCCTGAAACTCATGCCCTGAATCTCATGCCTTGAAACTCCTGCCCTCAAACTCAGGCACTGAAACTCCTGCACTGAATCTCATGCCATGAATCTCATATCCTGAAACTCACGCCCTGAATTACATGCCCTGATACTCCTGCCCTGAAACTCATGCCCTGAAACGGATGCCCTGAATCTCATGCCCTGAAAGTTCTGCCCTGAAACTAATGCACTGAATCTCATGCGCTAAATCTCATGACCTTAAACTCAAGCCGTGAATCTCCTGCCTTGAAACTCATGCCCTGAATCTCATGCCCTGAATCTCATGCCGTGAAATTCATGCACTGAAACTCCTGCCCTGAAACTGATGCCCTGAATCTCATGCACTGAAATTCATGCCCTGAACCTCATGCCCTGAAACTCAAGCCCTGAATCTCATGCACTGAAACTCATGCCCTAAATCTCACACCCTGAAACTCCTGCCCTGAAACTCATGCACTGAAGCTCATGCCCTGAATCACATGCCCTAAAACTCCTGCCCTGAATCATCTGCACAGAAACTCATTATCTGAATCACATGCCCTTAAATTCCTGCCCTGAATCTCATGCCCTCAAATCATGCACTGAAACTCATGCACTGAAACTCATGCCCTGAAGCTCATGTCTTGAAACTCCTGTACTGAATCTCATACCCTGAAACTCATGCCCTGAATCCCATGCCCTGAAACTCAAGCCCTGATTCTCCTGCCCTGAAACTCATGCCCTGAATCACATGCCCTAAAACTCCTGCCCTGAATCATCTGCCCAGTAACTCATTATCTGAATCACATGCCCTGAAGTTCCTGCCATGAATCTCATGCCCTGAAACTCATGCCCTGAATCTCATGCCTTGAAACTCCTGTCCTGAATCTCATGCCCTGAAACTCATGCCCTGAATCTCATGACCTGAAACTCAAGCCCTTATTCTCCTGCCCTGAAACTCATGCCCTGAATCTCATGCCTTGATACTCCTGCCCTCAAACTCATGCACTGAAACTCATGCACTGAATCTCATGCGCTAAATCTCATGACCTTAAACTCAAGCCGTGAATCTCCTGCCCTGAAACTCATGCCCTGAATGTCATACCCTGAAATTCCTGCCCTGAAACTCATGTCCTGAATCTCATGCCCTGAAACTCTTGCACAGAAACACCTACCCTAAAACTCATGCCCTGAATCTCATGCACTGAAACTCATGCCCTAAATCTCATACCCTGAAACTCCTGCCCTGAAACTCATGCACTGAAACTCATACCCTGAATCACATGCCCTAAAACTCCTGCCCTGAATCATCTGCCCAGAAACTCATTATCTGAATCACATGCCCTGAAATTCCTGCCCTGAATCTCATGCCCTGAAACTCATGCCCTGAATCTCATGCCTTGAAACTCCTGCCCTCAAACTCAGGCACTGAAACTCATGCACTGAAACTCATGCCCTGAATCTCATGCCTTGAAACTCCTGTCCTGAATGTCATGCACTGAAACTCATGCCCTGAAACTCATGCCCTGAATCCCATGCCCTGAAACTCAAGCCCTGATTCTCCTGCCCTGAAACTCATGCCCTGAATCTCATGCCTTGAAACTCCTGCCCTCAAACTCATACACTGAAAATCATGCACTGAAACTCACGCCCTGATTTACATGCCCTGAAAATCTTGCACTGAAACACCTACCTTAAAACTCCTGCCCTGAAACTCATGCACTGAATCTCATGCGCTAAATCTCATGACCTTAAACTCAAGCCTTGAATCTCCTGCCCTGAAACTTATGCCCTGAATGTCATGCACTGAAATTCCTGCCCTGAAACTCATGCCATGAATGCAATGCCTTGAAACTCCCTGTCCTGAATCTCATGCCCTGAAACTCCTGCACTGAAACTCATGCCATGAATCTCATATCCTGAAACTCAGGCCCAGAATTACACGCCCTGAAACTCCTGCCCTGAAACTCATGCCCTGAAACTCATGCCCTGAATCTCATGCCCTGAAAACTTCAACCCTGAAACTCATGCACTGAATCTCATGCGCTAAATCTCATGACCTTAAACTCAAGCCGTGAATCTCCTGCCCTGAAACTCATGCCCTGAATCTCATGCACTGAAACTACTGCACTGAAACTCATGTCCTGAACATCATGCCCTGAAACTGCTGCCCTGAATATCATGCCATGAATCTCATATCCCGAAACTCATGCGCTGAATTACATGCCCTGAAAATCCTTCACTGAAACTCATGCCCTGAAACTCATGCACTGAATCTCATGCGCTAAATCTCATGACCTTAAACTCAAGCCGTGAATCTCCTGCCCTGAAACTCATGCCCTAAATGTCATGCTCTGAAATTCCTGCCCTGAAACTCATGCCCTGAATCTCATGCCCTGAAAATCTTTGCACTGAAACACCTACCTTAAAACTCCTGCCCTGAAACTCATGCCCTGAATCTCATGCCCTGAAACTCTTGCACTGAAACACCTACCTTAAAACTCCTGCCCTGAAACTCATGCACTGAATCTCATGCGCTAAATCTCATGACCTTAAACTCAAGCCTTGAATCTCCTGCCCTGAAACTTATGCCCTGAATGTCATGCCCTGAAATTCCTGCCCTGAAACTCATGCCCTGAATGCAATGCCTTGAAACTCCTGTCCTGAATCTCATGCCCTGAAACTCCTGCACTGAAACTCATGCCATGAATCTCATATCCTGAAACTCAGGCCCTGAATTACACGCCTGAAACTCCTGCCCTGAAACTCATGCCCTGAAACTCATGCCCTGAATCTCATGCCTGAAACTTCAACCCTGAAATTCATGCACTGAATCTCATGCGCTAAATCTCATGACCTTAAACTCAAGCCGTGAATCTCCTGCCCTGAAACTCATGCCCTGAATCTCATGCACTGAAACTACTGCACTGAAACTCATGTCCTGAACATCATGCCCTGAAATTCCTGCCCTGAAACTCATGCCCTGAATGCAATGCCTTGAAACTCCTGTCCTGAATCTCATGCATTGAAACTCCTGTCCTGAATCTCATGCCCTGAAACTCATGCCCTGAATCCCATGCCCTGAACCTCAAGCCCTGATTTTCCTGCTCTGAAACTCATGCCCAGAAATCTCATGCCTTGAAACTCCTGCCCTCAAACTCATGCACTGAAGCTCATGCACTGAAACTCACGCCCTGAATCTCATGCCCTGAAACTTCTGCCCTGAAACTGATGCACTGAATCTCATGCTCTAAATCTCATGACCTTAAACTCAAGCGTGAATCTCCTGCCTTGATACTCATGCCCTGAATCTCATGCCTTGAAACTCCTGTCCTGAATCTCATGCCCTGAAACTCATGCCCTGAATCCCATGCCCTGAAACTCAAGCCCTGATTTTCCTGCCCTGAAACTCATGCCCTGAATCTCATGCCTTGAAACTCCTGCCCTCAAACTCATGCACTGAAGCTCATGCACTGAAACTCACGCCCTGAATTACATGCCCTGAAACTCCTGTCCTGAAACTCATGCCCTGAAACTCATGCCCTGAATCTCTTGCCCTGAAACTCAAGCCCTGATTCTCCTGCCCTGAAACTCATGCCCTGAATCTCATGCCTTGAAACTCCTGCCCTCAAACTCATGCACTGAAACTCATGCACTGAAACTGACGCCCTGAATTACATGCCCTGAAACTCCTGTCCTGAAACTCATGCCCTGAAACGCATGCCCTGAATCTCTTGCCCTGAAACTCAAGCCCTTATTCTCCTGCCCTGAAACTCATGCCCTGAATCTCATGCCCTGAAACTTCTGCCCTGAAACTCATGCACTGAATCTCATGCGCTAAATCTCATGACCTTAAACTCAAGCCGTGAATCTCCTGCCCTGACACTCATGCCCTGAATGTCATGCCCTGAAATTCCTGCCCTGAAACTCATGCCCTGAATCTCATGCCCTGAATCTCATGCACTGAAACTCATTATCTGAATCACATGCCCTGAAATTCCTACCCTGAATCTCATGCCCTGAAACTCATGCCCTGAATCTCATGCCTTGAAACTCCTGCCCTCAAACTTATGCACTGAAACTCATGCAGTGAAACTCATGCCCTGAATCTCATGCCTTGAAACACCTGCCCTGAATCTCATGCCCTGAAACTCATGCCCTGAATCTCATGCCCTGAAACTCCTGCACTGAAACTCATGCCATAAATCTCATATCCTGAAACTCACGACCTGAATTACATGCCCTGAAACTCCTGCCCTGAAACTCCTGCCCTGAAACTCATGCCCTGAATCTCATATCCTGAAACTCAAGCCCTTATTCTCCTGCCCTGAAACTCATGCCCTGAATCTCATGCCTTGATACTCCTGCCCTCAAACTCATGCACTGAAACTCATGCACTGAATCTCATGCGCTAAATCTCATGACCTTAAACTCAAGCCTTGAATCTCCTGCCCTGAAACTCATGCCCTTGAATGTCATGCCCTGAAATTCCTGCCCTGAAACTCATGCCCTGAATCTCCTGCCCTGAAACTCATGCCCTGAATGTCATGCCCTGAAATTCCTGACCTGAAACTCATGCCCTGAATCTCATGCCCCGAAACTCTTGCACTGAAACACCTACCCTAAAACTCATGCACTGAATCTCATGCCCTGAATCTCATGCCGTGAAATTCATGCACTGAAACTCCTGCCCTGAAACTGATGCCCTGAATCTCATGCACTGAAATTCATGCCCTGAACCTCATGCCCTGATACTCATGCCCTGAATCTCATGCACTGAAACTCATGCCCTAAATCTCACACCCTGAAACTCCTGCCCTGAAACTCATGCACTGAAACTCATGCCCTGAATCACATGCCCTAAAACTCCTGCCCTGAATCATCTGCCCAGAAACTCATTATCTGAATCACATGCCCTGAAATTCCTGCCCTGAATCTCATGCCCGGAAACTCATGCCCTGAATCTCATGCCTTGAAACTACTGCCCTCAAACTCATGCACTGAAACTCATGCCCTGAATCTCATGCCTTGAAACTCCTGTCCTGAATCTCATGCACTGAAACTCCTGCACTGAAACTCATGCCATGAATTTCATATCCTGAAACTCACGCTCTGAATTACATGCCCTGAAACTCCTGCCCTGAAACTCATGCCCTGAATCTCATGCCCTGAAAGTTCTGCCCTGAAACTCATGCACTGAATCTCATGCGCTAAATCTCATGACCTTAAACTCAAGCCGTGAATCTCCTGCCTTGAAACTCATGCCCTGAATCTCATGCCTTGAAACTCCTGTCCTGAATCTCATGTCCTGAAACTCATGCCCTGAATCCCATGCCCTGAAACTCAAGCCCTGATTCTCCTGCCCTGAAACTCATGCCCTGAATCTCATGCCTTGAAACTCCTGCCCTCAAACTCATACACTGAAAATCATGCACTGAAACTCACGCCCTGATTTACATGCCCTGAAACTCCTGTCCTGAAACTCATGCCCTGAAACTCAAGCCCTTATTCTCCTGCCCTGAAGCCCATGCCCTGAATCTCATGCCCTGAAACTTCTGCCCTGAAACTCATGCACTGAATCTCATGCGCTAAATCTCATGACCTTAAACTCAAGCCTTGAATCTCCTGCCCTGAAACTTATGCCCTGAATGTCATGCCCTGAAATTCCTGCCCTGAAACTCATGCCCTGAATGCAATGCCTTGAAACTCCTGTCCTGAATCTCATGCCCTGAAACTCCTGCACTGAAACTCATGCCATGAATCTCATATCCTGAAACTCAGGCCCTGAATTACACGCCCTGAAACTCCTGCCCTGAAACTCATGCCCTGAAACTCATGCCCTGAATCTCATGCCCTGAAACTTCTGCCCTGAAACTCATGCACTGAATCTCATGCGCTAAATCTCATGACCTTAAACTCAAGCCGTGAATCTCCTGCCCTGAAACTCATGCCCTGAATCTCATGCACTGAAACTACTGCACTGAAACTCATGTCCTGAACATTATGCCCTGAAACTGCTGCCCTGAATATCATGCCATGAATCTCATATCCTGAAACTCATGCGCTGAATTACATGCCCTGAAAATCCTTCACTGAAACTCATGCCCTGAAACTCATGCCCTGAATCTCATGCCCTGAAACTTCTGCCCTGAAACTGATGCACTGAATCTCATGCTCTAAATCTCATGACCTTAAACTCAAGCGTGAATCTCCTGCCTTGATACTCATGCCCTGAATCTCATGCCTTGAAACTCCTGTCCTGAATCTCATGCCCTGAAACTCATGCCCTGAATCCCATGCCCTGAAACTCAAGCCCTGATTTTCCTGCCCTGAAACTCATGCCCTGAATCTCATGCCTTGAAACTCCTGCCCTCAAACTCATGCACTGAAGCTCATGCACTGAAACTCACGCCCTGAATTACATGCCCTGAAACTCCTGTCCTGAAACTCATGCCCTGAAACTCATGCCCTGAATCTCTTGCCCTGAAACTCAAGCCCTGATTCTCCTGCCCTGAAACTCATGCCCTGAATCTCATGCCTTGAAACTCCTGCCCTCAAACTCATGCACTGAAACTGACGCCCTGAATTACATGCCCTGAAACTCCTGTCCTGAAACTCGTGCCCTGAAACGCATGCCCTGAATCTCTTGCCCTGAAACTCAAGCCC
Source organism: Mobula birostris (assembly GCF_030028105.1). Taxonomy (NCBI): domain Eukaryota; kingdom Metazoa; phylum Chordata; class Chondrichthyes; order Myliobatiformes; family Myliobatidae; genus Mobula; species Mobula birostris. Next base: position 7,402 of record NW_027278286.1, read on the forward strand.
TTATTCTCCTGCCCTGAAACTCATGCCCTGAATCTCATGCCCTGAAACTTCTGCCCTGAAACTCATGCACTGAATCTCATGCGCTAAATCTCATTACCTTAAACTCAAGCCGTGAATCTCCTGCCCTGAAACTCATGCCCTGAATGTCATGCCCTGAAATTCCTGCCCTGAAACTCATGCCCTGAATCTCATGCCCTGAAACTCTTGCACTGAAACACCTACCCTAAAACTCATGCCCTGAAACTCATTCCCTGAATCTCATGCCCTCAAACTCTTGCACTGAAACACCTGCCCTATAACACATGCCCTGAATGTCATGCCCTGAAATCTCTGCCCTGAAACTCATGTCCTGAATCTCATGCCGTGAAACTCATGCACTGAAACTCCTGCCCTGAAACTGATGCCCTGAATCTCATGCACTGAAACTCATTATCTGAATCACATGCCCTGAAATTCCTACCCTGAATCTCATGCCCTGAACCTCATGCCCTGAATCTCATGCCTTGAAACTCCTGCCCTCAAACTTATGCACTGAAACTCATGCAGTGAAACTCATGCCCTGAATCTCATGCCTTGAAACACCTGCCCTGAATCTCATGCCCTGAAACTCATGCCCTGAATCTCATGCCCTGAAACTCCTGCACTGAAACTCATGCCATAAATCTCATATCCTGAAACTCACGACCTGAATTACATGCCCTGAAACTCCTGCCCTGAAACTCATGCCCTGAATCTCATATCCTGAAACTCAAGCCCTTATTCTCCTGCCCTGAAACTCATGCCCTGAATCTCATGCCTTGATACTCCTGCCCTCAAACTCATGCACTGAAACTCATGCACTGAATCTCATGCGCTAAATCTCATGACCTTAAACTCAAGCCTTGAATCTCCTGCCCTGAAACTCATGCCCTGAATGTCATGCCTTGAAACTCATGCACTGAATCTCATGCGCTAAATCTCATGACCTTAAACTCAAGCCGTGAATCTCCTGCCTTGAAACTCATGCCCTGAATCTCATGCCTTGAAACTCCTGTCCTGAATCTCATGCCCTGAAACTCATGCCCTGAACCCCATGCCCTGAAACTCAAGCCCTGATTCTCCTGCCCTGAAACTCATGCCCTGAATCTCATGCCTTGAAACTCCTGCCCTCAAACTCATACACTGAAAATCATGCACTGAAACTCACGCCCTGATTTACATGCCCTGAAAATCTTGCACTGAAACACCTACCTTAAAACTCCTGCCCTGAAACTCATGCACTGAATCTCATGCGCTAAATCTCATGACCTTAAACTCAAGCCTTGAATCTCCTGCCCTGAAACTTATGCCCTGAATGTCATGCACTGAAATTCCTGCCCTGAAACTCATGCCATGAATGCAATGCCTTGAAACTCCTGTCCTGAATCTCATGCCCTGAAACTCCTGCACTGAAACTCATGCCATGAATCTCATATCCTGAAACTCAGGCCCTGAATTACACGCCCTGAAACTCCTGCCTGAAACTCATGCCCTGAAACTCATGCCCTGAAACTTCAACCCTGAAATTCATGCACTGAATCTCATGCGCTAAATCTCATGACCTTAAACTCAAGCCGTGAATCTCCTGCCCTGAAACTCATGCCCTGAATCTCATGCACTGAAACTACTGCACTGAAACTCATGTCCTGAACATCATGCCCTGAAATTCCTGCCCTGAAACTCATGCCCTGAATGCAATGCCTTGAAACTCCTGTCCTGAATCTCATATCCTGAAACTCAGGCCCTGAATTACACGCCCTGAAACTCCTGCCCTGAAACTCATGCCCTGAATCTCATGCCCTGAAACTTCAACCCTGAAACTCATGCACTGAATCTCATGCGCTAAATCTCATGACCTTAAACTCAAGCCGTGAATCTCCTGCCCTGAAACTCATGCCCTGAATCTCATGCACTGAAACTACTGCACTGAAACTCATGTCCTGAACATCATGCCCTGAAACTGCTGCCCTGAATATCATGCCATGAATCTCATATCCCGAAACTCATGCGCTGAATTACATGCCCTGAAAATCCTTCACTGATACTCATGCCCTGAAACTCATGCATTGAATCTCATGCGCTAAATCTCATGACCTTAAACTCAAGCCGTGAATCTCCTGCCCTGAAACTCATGCCCTAAATGACATGCTCTGAAATTCCTGCCCTGAAACTCATGCCCTGAATCTCATGCCCTGAAAATCTTGCACTGAAACACCTACCTTAAAACTCCTGCCCTGAAACTCATGCCCTGAATCTCATGCCCTGAAACTCTTGCACTGAAACACCTACCTTAAAACTCCTGCCCTGAAACTCATGCACTGAATCTCATGCGCTAAATCTCATGACCTTAAACTCAAGCCTTGAATCTCCTGCCCTGAAACTTATGCCCTGAATGTCATGCCCTGAAATTCCTGCCCTGAAACTCATGCCCTGAATGCAATGCCTTGAAACTCCTGTCCTGAATCTCATGCCCTGAAACTCCTGCACTGAAACTCATGCCATGAATCTCATATCCTGAAACTCAGGCCCTGAATTACACGCCCTGAAACTCCTGCCCTGAAACTCATGCCCTGAAACTCATGCCCTGAATCTCATGCCCTGAAACTTCAACCCTGAAATTCATGCACTGAATCTCATGCGCTAAATCTCATGACCTTAAACTCAAGCCGTGAATCTCCTGCCCTGAAACTCATGCCCTGAATCTCATGCACTGAAACTACTGCACTGAAACTCATGTCCTGAACATCATGCCCTGAAATTCCTGCCCTGAAACTCATGCCCTGAATCTCATGCCCTGAAACTTCAACCCTGAAACTCATGCACTGAATCTCATGCGCTAAATCTCATGACCTTAAACTCAAGCCGTGAATCTCCTGCCCTGAAACTCATGCCCTGAATCTCATGCACTGAAACTACTGCACTGAAACTCATGTCCTGAACATCATGCCCTGAAACTGCTGCCCTGAATATCATGCCATGAATCTCATATCCCGAAACTCATGCGCTGAATTACATGCCCTGAAAATCCTTCACTGAAACTCATGCCCTGAAACTCATGCCCTGAATTTCATGCCCTGAAACTTCTGCCCTGAAACTGATGCACTGAATCTCATGCGCTAAATCTCATGACCTTAAACTCAAGCCGTGAATCTCCTGCCCTGAAACTCATGCCCTGAATCTCATGCACTGAAACTACTGCACTGAAACTCATGTCCTGAACATCATGCCCTGAAATTCCTGCCCTGAAACTCATGCCCTGAATGCAATGCCTTGAAACTCCTGTCCTGAATCTCATGCATTGAAACTCCTGTCCTGAATCTCATGCCCTGAAACTCATGCCCTGAATCCCATGCCCTGAACCTCAAGCCCTGATTTTCCTGCTCTGAAACTCATGCCCAGAAATCTCATGCCTTGAAACTCCTGCCCTCAAACTCATGCACTGAAGCTCATGCACTGAAACTCACGCCCTGAATCTCATGCCCTGAAACTTCTGCCCTGAAACTGATGCACTGAATCTCATGCTCTAAATCTCATGACCTTAAACTCAAGCGTGAATCTCCTGCCTTGATACTCATGCCCTGAATCTCATGCCTTGAAACTCCTGTCCTGAATCTCATGCCCTGAAACTCATGCCCTGAATCCCATGCCCTGAAACTCAAGCCCTGATTTTCCTGCCCTGAAACTCATGCCCTGAATCTCATGCCTTGAAACTCCTGCCCTCAAACTCATGCACTGAAGCTCATGCACTGAAACTCACGCCCTGAATTACATGCCCTGAAACTCCTGTCCTGAAACTCATGCCCTGAAACTCATGCCCTGAATCTCTTGCCCTGAAACTCAAGCCCTGATTCTCCTGCCCTGAAACTCATGCCCTGAATCTCATGCCTTGAAACTCCTGCCCTCAAACTCATGCACTGAAACTCATGCACTGAAACTGACGCCCTGAATTACATGCCCTGAAACTCCTGTCCTGAAACTCATGCCCTGAAACGCATGCCCTGAATCTCTTGCCCTGAAACTCAAGCCCTTATTCTCCTGCCCTGAAACTCATGCCCTGAATCTCATGCCCTGAAACTTCTGCCCTGAAACTCATGCACTGAATCTCATGCGCTAAATCTCATGACCTTAAACTCAAGCCGTGAATCTCCTGCCCTGACACTCATGCCCTGAATGTCATGCCCTGAAATTCCTGCCCTGAAACTCATGCCCTGAATCTCATGCCCTGAATCTCATGCACTGAAACTCATTATCTGAATCACATGCCCTGAAATTCCTACCCTGAATCTCATGCCCTGAAACTCATGCCCTGAATCTCATGCCTTGAAACTCCTGCCCTCAAACTTATGCACTGAAACTCATGCAGTGAAACTCATGCCCTGAATCTCATGCCTTGAAACACCTGCCCTGAATCTCATGCCCTGAAACTCATGCCCTGAATCTCATGCCCTGAAACTCCTGCACTGAAACTCATGCCATAAATCTCATATCCTGAAACTCACGACCTGAATTACATGCCCTGAAACTCCTGCCCTGAAACTCCTGCCCTGAAACTCATGCCCTGAATCTCATATCCTGAAACTCAAGCCCTTATTCTCCTGCCCTGAAACTCATGCCCTGAATCTCATGCCTTGATACTCCTGCCCTCAAACTCATGCACTGAAACTCATGCACTGAATCTCATGCGCTAAATCTCATGACCTTAAACTCAAGCCTTGAATCTCCTGCCCTGAAACTCATGCCCTTGAATGTCATGCCCTGAAATTCCTGCCCTGAAACTCATGCCCTGAATCTCCTGCCCTGAAACTCATGCCCTGAATGTCATGCCCTGAAATTCCTGACCTGAAACTCATGCCCTGAATCTCATGCCCCGAAACTCTTGCACTGAAACACCTACCCTAAAACTCATGCACTGAATCTCATGCCCTGAATCTCATGCCGTGAAATTCATGCACTGAAACTCCTGCCCTGAAACTGATGCCCTGAATCTCATGCACTGAAATTCATGCCCTGAACCTCATGCCCTGATACTCATGCCCTGAATCTCATGCACTGAAACTCATGCCCTAAATCTCACACCCTGAAACTCCTGCCCTGAAACTCATGCACTGAAACTCATGCCCTGAATCACATGCCCTAAAACTCCTGCCCTGAATCATCTGCCCAGAAACTCATTATCTGAATCACATGCCCTGAAATTCCTGCCCTGAATCTCATGCCCGGAAACTCATGCCCTGAATCTCATGCCTTGAAACTACTGCCCTCAAACTCATGCACTGAAACTCATGCCCTGAATCTCATGCCTTGAAACTCCTGTCCTGAATCTCATGCACTGAAACTCCTGCACTGAAACTCATGCCATGAATTTCATATCCTGAAACTCACGCTCTGAATTACATGCCCTGAAACTCCTGCCCTGAAACTCATGCCCTGAATCTCATGCCCTGAAAGTTCTGCCCTGAAACTCATGCACTGAATCTCATGCGCTAAATCTCATGACCTTAAACTCAAGCCGTGAATCTCCTGCCTTGAAACTCATGCCCTGAATCTCATGCCTTGAAACTCCTGTCCTGAATCTCATGTCCTGAAACTCATGCCCTGAATCCCATGCCCTGAAACTCAAGCCCTGATTCTCCTGCCCTGAAACTCATGCCCTGAATCTCATGCCTTGAAACTCCTGCCCTCAAACTCATACACTGAAAATCATGCACTGAAACTCACGCCCTGATTTACATGCCCTGAAACTCCTGTCCTGAAACTCATGCCCTGAAACTCAAGCCCTTATTCTCCTGCCCTGAAGCCCATGCCCTGAATCTCATGCCCTGAAACTTCTGCCCTGAAACTCATGCACTGAATCTCATGCGCTAAATCTCATGACCTTAAACTCAAGCCTTGAATCTCCTGCCCTGAAACTTATGCCCTGAATGTCATGCCCTGAAATTCCTGCCCTGAAACTCATGCCCTGAATGCAATGCCTTGAAACTCCTGTCCTGAATCTCATGCCCTGAAACTCCTGCACTGAAACTCATGCCATGAATCTCATATCCTGAAACTCAGGCCCTGAATTACACGCCCTGAAACTCCTGCCCTGAAACTCATGCCCTGAAACTCATGCCCTGAATCTCATGCCCTGAAACTTCTGCCCTGAAACTCATGCACTGAATCTCATGCGCTAAATCTCATGACCTTAAACTCAAGCCGTGAATCTCCTGCCCTGAAACTCATGCCCTGAATCTCATGCACTGAAACTACTGCACTGAAACTCATGTCCTGAACATTATGCCCTGAAACTGCTGCCCTGAATATCATGCCATGAATCTCATATCCTGAAACTCATGCGCTGAATTACATGCCCTGAAAATCCTTCACTGAAACTCATGCCCTGAAACTCATGCCCTGAATCTCATGCCCTGAAACTTCTGCCCTGAAACTGATGCACTGAATCTCATGCTCTAAATCTCATGACCTTAAACTCAAGCGTGAATCTCCTGCCTTGATACTCATGCCCTGAATCTCATGCCTTGAAACTCCTGTCCTGAATCTCATGCCCTGAAACTCATGCCCTGAATCCCATGCCCTGAAACTCAAGCCCTGATTTTCCTGCCCTGAAACTCATGCCCTGAATCTCATGCCTTGAAACTCCTGCCCTCAAACTCATGCACTGAAGCTCATGCACTGAAACTCACGCCCTGAATTACATGCCCTGAAACTCCTGTCCTGAAACTCATGCCCTGAAACTCATGCCCTGAATCTCTTGCCCTGAAACTCAAGCCCTGATTCTCCTGCCCTGAAACTCATGCCCTGAATCTCATGCCTTGAAACTCCTGCCCTCAAACTCATGCACTGAAACTGACGCCCTGAATTACATGCCCTGAAACTCCTGTCCTGAAACTCGTGCCCTGAAACGCATGCCCTGAATCTCTTGCCCTGAAACTCAAGCCCTTATTCTCCTGCCCTGAAACTCATGCCCTGAATCTCATGCCCTGAAACTTCTGCCCTGAAACTCATGCACTGAATCTCATGCGCTAAATCTCATTACCTTAAACTCAAGCCGTGAATCTCCTGCCCTGAAACTCATGCCCTGAATGTCATGCCCTGAAATTCCTGCCCTGAAACTCATGCCCTGAATCTCATGCCCTGAAACTCTTGCACTGAAACACCTACCCTAAAACTCATGCCCTGAAACTCATTCCCTGAATCTCATGCCCTCAAACTCTTGCACTGAAACACCTGCCCTATAACACATGCCCTGAATGTCATGCCCTGAAATCTCTGCCCTGAAACTCATGTCCTGAATCTCATGCCGTGAAACTCATGCACTGAAACTCCTGCCCTGAAACTGATGCCCTGAATCTCATGCACTGAAACTCATTATCTGAATCACATGCCCTGAAATTCCTACCCTGAATCTCATGCCCTGAACCTCATGCCCTGAATCTCATGCCTTGAAACTCCTGCCCTCAAACTTATGCACTGAAACTCATGCAGTGAAACTCATGCCCTGAATCTCATGCCTTGAAACACCTGCCCTGAATCTCATGCCCTGAAACTCATGCCCTGAATCTCATGCCCTGAAACTCCTGCACTGAAACTCATGCCATAAATCTCATATCCTGAAACTCACGACCTGAATTACATGCCCTGAAACTCCTGCCCTGAAACTCATGCCCTGAATCTCATATCCTGAAACTCAAGCCCTTATTCTCCTGCCCTGAAACTCATGCCCTGAATCTCATGCCTTGATACTCCTGCCCTCAAACTCATGCACTGAAACTCATGCACTGAATCTCATGCGCTAAATCTCATGACCTTAAACTCAAGCCTTGAATCTCCTGCCCTGAAACTCATGCCCTGAATGTCATGCCTTGAAACTCATGCACTGAATCTCATGCGCTAAATCTCATGACCTTAAACTCAAGCCGTGAATCTCCTGCCTTGAAACTCATGCCCTGAATCTCATGCCTTGAAACTCCTGTCCTGAATCTCATGCCCTGAAACTCATGCCCTGAACCCCATGCCCTGAAACTCAAGCCCTGATTCTCCTGCCCTGAAACTCATGCCCTGAATCTCATGCCTTGAAACTCCTGCCCTCAAACTCATACACTGAAAATCATGCACTGAAACTCACGCCCTGATTTACATGCCCTGAAAATCTTGCACTGAAACACCTACCTTAAAACTCCTGCCCTGAAACTCATGCACTGAATCTCATGCGCTAAATCTCATGACCTTAAACTCAAGCCTTGAATCTCCTGCCCTGAAACTTATGCCCTGAATGTCATGCACTGAAATTCCTGCCCTGAAACTCATGCCATGAATGCAATGCCTTGAAACTCCTGTCCTGAATCTCATGCCCTGAAACTCCTGCACTGAAACTCATGCCATGAATCTCATATCCTGAAACTCAGGCCCTGAATTACACGCCCTGAAACTCCTGCCTGAAACTCATGCCCTGAAACTCATGCCCTGAAACTTCAACCCTGAAATTCATGCACTGAATCTCATGCGCTAAATCTCATGACCTTAAACTCAAGCCGTGAATCTCCTGCCCTGAAACTCATGCCCTGAATCTCATGCACTGAAACTACTGCACTGAAACTCATGTCCTGAACATCATGCCCTGAAATTCCTGCCCTGAAACTCATGCCCTGAATGCAATGCCTTGAAACTCCTGTCCTGAATCTCATATCCTGAAACTCAGGCCCTGAATTACACGCCCTGAAACTCCTGCCCTGAAACTCATGCCCTGAATCTCATGCCCTGAAACTTCAACCCTGAAACTCATGCACTGAATCTCATGCGCTAAATCTCATGACCTTAAACTCAAGCCGTGAATCTCCTGCCCTGAAACTCATGCCCTGAATCTCATGCACTGAAACTACTGCACTGAAACTCATGTCCTGAACATCATGCCCTGAAACTGCTGCCCTGAATATCATGCCATGAATCTCATATCCCGAAACTCATGCGCTGAATTACATGCCCTGAAAATCCTTCACTGATACTCATGCCCTGAAACTCATGCATTGAATCTCATGCGCTAAATCTCATGACCTTAAACTCAAGCCGTGAATCTCCTGCCCTGAAACTCATGCCCTAAATGACATGCTCTGAAATTCCTGCCCTGAAACTCATGCCCTGAATCTCATGCCCTGAAAATCTTGCACTGAAACACCTACCTTAAAACTCCTGCCCTGAAACTCATGCCCTGAATCTCATGCCCTGAAACTCTTGCACTGAAACACCTACCTTAAAACTCCTGCCCTGAAACTCATGCACTGAATCTCATGCGCTAAATCTCATGACCTTAAACTCAAGCCTTGAATCTCCTGCCCTGAAACTTATGCCCTGAATGTCATGCCCTGAAATTCCTGCCCTGAAACTCATGCCCTGAATGCAATGCCTTGAAACTCCTGTCCTGAATCTCATGCCCTGAAACTCCTGCACTGAAACTCATGCCATGAATCTCATATCCTGAAACTCAGGCCCTGAATTACACGCCCTGAAACTCCTGCCCTGAAACTCATGCCCTGAAACTCATGCCCTGAATCTCATGCCCTGAAACTTCAACCCTGAAATTCATGCACTGAATCTCATGCGCTAAATCTCATGACCTTAAACTCAAGCCGTGAATCTCCTGCCCTGAAACTCATGCCCTGAATCTCATGCACTGAAACTACTGCACTGAAACTCATGTCCTGAACATCATGCCCTGAAATTCCTGCCCTGAAACTCATGCCCTGAATCTCATGCCCTGAAACTTCAACCCTGAAACTCATGCACTGAATCTCATGCGCTAAATCTCATGACCTTAAACTCAAGCCGTGAATCTCCTGCCCTGAAACTCATGCCCTGAATCTCATGCACTGAAACTACTGCACTGAAACTCATGTCCTGAACATCATGCCCTGAAACTGCTGCCCTGAATATCATGCCATGAATCTCATATCCCGAAACTCATGCGCTGAATTACATGCCCTGAAAATCCTTCACTGAAACTCATGCCCTGAAACTCATGCCCTGAATTTCATGCCCTGAAACTTCTGCCCTGAAACTGATGCACTGAATCTCATACGCTAAATCTCATGACCTTAAACTCAAGCGTGAATCTCCTGCCTTGATACTCATGCCCTGAATCTCATGCCTAGAAACTCCTGTCCTGAATATCATGCCCTGAAACTCATGCCCTGAATCCCATGCCCTGAAACTCAAGCCCTGATTTTCCTGCCCTGAAACTCATGCCCTGAATCTCATGCCTTGAAACACCTGCCCTCAAACTCATGCACTGAAGCTCATGCACTGAAACTCACGCCCTGAATTACATGCCCTGAAACTCCTGTCCTGAATCTCTTGCCCTGAAACTCAAGCCCTTCTTCTCCTGCCCTGAAACTCATGCCCTGAATCTCATGCCCTGAAACTTCTGCCCTGAAACTCATGCACTGAATCTCATGCGCTAAATCTCATGCCCTGAAACTCTTGCACTGAAACACCTACCCTAAAACTCATGCCCTGAAACTCATTCCCTGAATCTCATGCCCTCAAACTCTTGCACTGAAACACCTGCCCTATAACACATGCCCTGAATGTCATGCCCTGAAATTCCTGCCCTGAAACTCATGTCCTGAATCTCATGCCGTGAAACTCATGCACTGAAACTCCTGCCCTGAAACTGATGCCCTGAATCTCATGCACTGAAACTCATTATCTGAATCACATGCCCTGAAATTCCTACCCTGAATCTCATGCCCTGAAACTCATGCCCTGAATCTCATGCCTTGAAACTCCTGCCCTCAAACTCATGCAGTGAAACTCATGCCCTGAATCTCATGCCTTGAAACTCCTGCCCTGAATCTCATGCCCTGAAACTCATGCCCTGAATCTCATACCCTGAAACTCCTGCACTGAAACTCATGCCATAAATCTCATATCCTGAAACTCACGACCTGAATTACATGCCCTGAAACTCCTGCCCTGAAACTCATGCCCTGAATCTCATATCCTGAAACTCAAGCCCTTATTCTCCTGCCCTGAAACTCATGCCCTGAATCTCATGCCTTGATACTCCTGCCATCAAACTCATGCACTGAAACTCAGGCACTGAATCTCATGCGCTAAATCTCATGACCTTAAACTCAAGCCTTGAATCTCCTGCCCTGAAACTCCTGCACTGAAACTCATGCCCTAAATCTCATATCCTGAAACTCACGACCTGAATTACATGCCCTGAAACTCCTGCCCTGAAACTCATGCCCTGAATCTCTTGCCCTGAAACTCATGCCCTGAATGTCATGCCCTGAAATTCCTGACCTGAAACTCATGCCCTGAATCTCATGCCCTGAAACTCTTTCACTGAAACACCTACCCTAAAACTCATGCCCTGAATCTCATGCCCTGAATCTCATGCCGTGAAATTCATGCACTGAAACTCCTGCCCTGAAACTGATGACCTGAATCTCATGCACTGAAATTCAAGCCCTGAACCTCATGCCCTGATACTCATGCCCTGAATCTCATGCACTGAAACTCATGCCCCAAATCTCACACCCTGAAACTCCTGCCCTGAAACTCATGCACTGAAACTCATGCCCTGAATCACATGCCCTAAAACTCCTGCCCTGAATCATCTGCGCAGAAACTCATTATCTGAATCACATGCCCTGAAATTCCTGCCCTGAATCTCATGCCCTGAAACTCATGCCCTGAATTTCATGCCTTGAAACTCCTGCCCTAAAACTCATGCACTGAAACTCATGCCCTGAATCTCATGCCTTGAAACTCCTGTCCTGAATCTCATGCCCTGAAAGTTATGCCCTGAATCTCACGTCCTGAAACTCCTGCACTGAAACTCATGCCATGAATCTCATATCCTGAAACTCACGCCCTGAAACGCATGCCCTGAAACTCATGCCCTGAATCTCGTGCCCTGAAACTTCTGCCCTGAAACTCATGCACTGAATCTCATGCGCTAAATTTCATAACCTTAAACTCAAGCCGTGAATCTCCTGCGCTGACACTCATGCCCTGAATTTCATGCTCTGAAAATCCTGCCCTGAAACTCATGCACTGAAAGACATGCCCTGAAACCCAATCCCTGAAACTCATGCCCTGAAACTCATGCCCTGAATCTCATGCCGTGAAACCACAGACCTGAAACCCGTGCCCTGAATCTCATGCCCTGAAACTCATGCCCTGAATCTCATGCCGTGAAACTCCTGCCCTCAATCTCATGCACTGAAACTCATGCTCTGAATCTCCTGCCCTGAAACTCCTGCACTGAAATACGTGCCCTAAAACACCTGCCTTGAAACTCAAGCCCCGAATCTCATACCCTGAATCTCCTGCCCTGAATCTCCTGCCTTGAAACTCATGCCCTGAATCTCATGCCCTGAAACTCTTGCACTGAAACACCTACCCTAAAACTCATGCCCTGAATCTCATGCCCTGAATCTCATGCCGTGAAACTCATGCACTGAAACTCCTGCCCTGAAACTGATGCCCTGAAACTGATGCCCTGAATCTCATGCACTGAATCTTATGCCCTGAAACTCCTGCACTGAAACTCATGCCATGAATCTCATATCCTGAAACTCACGCCCTGAATTACATGCCCTAAAACTCCTGCCCTGAAATTCATGCCGCGAAACTCATGCCCTGAATCTCATGCCCTGAAACATCTGCCCTGAAACTCATGCACTGAATCTCATGCGCTAATTCTCATGACCTTAAACTTCAAGCCGTGAATCTCCTGCCCTGAAACTCATGCCCTGAATCTCATGCAATGAAACTGCTGCACTGAAACTCATGTCCTGAACATCATGCCCTGAAACTGCTGCCCTGAATATCATGCCATGAATCTCATATCCTGAATCTCATGCCCTGAATCTCATGCCCTGAAAATCCTTCACTGAAACTCATGCCCTGAAACTCATGCCCTGAATCTCATGCCCTGAAACTTCTGCCCTGAAACTCATGCACTGAAATACATGCCCTGAATCTCCTGCCCTGAATCTCCTGCCCTGAAACTGCTGCCCTGAATCTCAAGCCCTGAAACCACAGACCTGAAACCCATGCCTTGAAACTCATACCCTGAAACTCATGCCCTGAATCTCATGCCGTGAAACTCCTGCCCTCAAACTCATGCACTGAAACTCATGCACTGAATCTCCTGCCCTCAAACTCCTGCACTGAAATACGTGCCCGAAAACACCTGCCTTGAAAGTCAAGCCCCGAATCTCATGCCCTGAATCTCCTGCCCTGAATCTCCTGCCTTGAAACTCATGCCCTGAATCTCATGCCCTCAAACTCTTGCACTGAAACACCTGCCCAAAAACACATGCCCTGAATGTCATGCCCTGAAATTCCTGCCCTGAAACTCATGCCCTGAATCTCATGCCCTGAAACTCATGCCCTGAATCTCATGCCCTGAAACTCAAGCCCTGAATCTCATGCACTGAAACTCATGCCCTAAATCTCATACCCTCAAACTCCAGCCCTGAAACTCATGAACTGAAACTCATGCCCTGAATCACATGCCCTAAAATTCCTGCCCTGAATCATCTGCCCATAAACTCATTATCTGAATCACATGCCCTTAAATTCCTGCCCTGAATCTCATGCCCTGAAACTTATGCCCTTAATCCCATGCCCTGAAACTTAAGCCCTGATTCTCCTGCCCTGAAACTCATGCCCTGAATCTCATGCATTGAAACTCCTGCCCTCAAACTCGTGCACTGAAACTCATGCCCTGAATCTCATGCCTTGAAACTCCTGTCCTGAATCTCATGCCCTGAAACTCATGCCCTGAATCCCATGCCCTGAAACTTAAGCCCTGATTCTCCTGCCCTGAAACTCATGCCCTGAATCTCATGCCTTGAAACTCCTGCCCTCAAACTCATGCCCTGAATCTGAAGCCCTTATTCTCCTCATGCACTGAATCTCCTGCCCTCAAACTCCTGCACTGAAATACGTGCCCGAAAACACCTGCCTTGAAAGTCAAGCCCCGAATCTCATGCCCTGAATCTCCTGCCCTGAATCTCCTGCCTTGAAACTCATGCCCTGAATTTCATGCCCTCAAACTCTTGCAGTGAAACACCTGCCCAAAAACACATGCCCTGAATGTCATGCCCTGAAATTCCTGCCCTGAAACTCATGCCCTGAATCTCATGCCCTGAAACTCTTGCACAGAAACACCTACCCTAAAACTCATGCCCTGAATCTCATGCACTGAAACTCATGCCCTAAATCTCACACCCTGAAACTCCTGCCCTGAAACTCATGTACTGAAACTCATACCCTGAATCACATGCCCTAAAACTCCTGCCCTGAATCATCTGCCCAGAAACTCATTATCTGAATCACATGCCCTGAAATTCCAGCCCTGAATCTCATGCCCTGAAACTCATGCCCTGAATCTCATGCCTTGAAACTCCTGCCCTCAAACTCATGCACTGAAACTCATGCACTGAAACTCATGCCCTTAATCTCATGCCTTGAAACTCCTGTCCTGAATCTCATGCACTGAAACTCCTGCACTGAAACTCATGCCATGAATCTCATATCCTGAAACTCACGCCCTGAATTACATGCCCTGAAACTCCTGCCTTGAAACTAATGCCCTGAAACGGATGCCCTGAATCTCATGCCCTGAAACTTCAACCCTGAAACTCATGCACTGAATCTCATGCGCTAAATCTCATGACCTTAAACTCAAGCCGTGAATCTCCTGCCCTGAAACTCATGCCCTGAATCTCATGCACTGAAACTGCTGCCCTGAATATCATGCCATGAATCTCATATCCCGAAACTCATGCGCTGAATTACATGCCCTGAAAATCCTTCACTGAAACTCATGCCCTGAAACTCATGCCCTGAATCTCATGCCCTGAAACTTCTGCCCTGAAACTGATGCACTGAATCTCATACGCTAAATCTCATGACCTTAAACTCAAGCGTGAATCTCCTGCCTTGATACTCATGCCCTGAATCTCATGCCTAGAAACTCCTGTCCTGAATCTCATGCCCTGAAACTCATGCCCTGAATCCCATGCCCTGAAACTCAAGCCCTGATTTTCCTGCCCTGAAACTCATGCCCTGAATCTCATGCCTTGAAACTCCTGCCCTCAAACTCATGCACTGAAGCTCATGCACTGAAACTCACGCCCTGAATTACATGCCCTGAAACTCCTGTCCTGAAACTCATGCCCTGAAACTCATGCCCTGAATCTCTTGCCCTGAAACTCAAGCCCTGATTCTCCTGCCCTGAAACTCATGCCCTGAATCTCATGCCTTGAAACTCCTGCCCTCAAACTCATGCACTGAAACTCATGCACTGAAACTGACGCCCTGAATTACATGCCCTGAAACTCCTGTCCTGAAACTCATGCCCTGAAACGCATGCCCTGAATCTCTTGCCCTGAAACTCAAGCCCTTCTTATCCTGCCCTGAAACTCATGCCCTGAATCTCATGCCCTGAAACTTCTGCCCTGAAACTCATGCACTGAATCTCATGCGCTAAATCTCATGCCCTGAAAGTCTTGCACTGAAACACAAACCCTAAAACTCATGCCCTGAAACTCATTCCCTGAATCTCATGCCCTCAAACTCTTGCACTGAAACACCTGCCCTATAACACATGCCCTGAATGTCATGCCCTGAAATTCCTGCCCTGAAACTCATGTCCTGAATGTCATGCCGTGAAACTCATGCACTGAAACTCCTGCCCTGACACTGATGCCCTGAACCTCATGCACTGAAACTCATTATCTGAATCACATGCCCTGAAATACCTACCCTGAATCTCATGCCCTGAAACTCATGCCCTGAATCTCATGCCTTGAAACTCCTGCCCTCAAACTCATGCACTGAAACTCATGCAGTGAAACTCATGCCCTGAATCTCATGCCTTGAAACTCCTGCCCTGAATCTCATGCCCTGAAACTCATGCCCTGAATCTCATGCCCTGAAACTCCTGCACTGAAACTCATGCCATAAATCTCATATCCTGAAACTCACGACCTGAATTACATGCCCTGAAACTCCTGCCCTGAAACTCATGCCCTGAATCTCATATCCTGAAACTCAAGCCCTTATTCTCCTGTCCTGAAACACATGCCCTGAATCTCATGCCTTGATACTCCTGCCCTCAAACTCCTGCACTGAAACTCATGCACTGAATCTCATGCGCTAAATCTCATGACCTTAAACTCAAGCCTTGAATCTCCTGCCCTGAAACTCATGCCCTGAATGTCATGCCCTGAAATTCCTGCCCTGAAACTCATGCCCTGAATCTCCTGCCCTGAAACTCATGCCCTGAATGTCATGCCCTGAAATTCCTGACCTGAAACTCATGCCCTGAATCTCATGCCCTGAAACTCTTTCACTGAAACACCTACCCTAAAACTCATGCCCTGAATCTCATGCCCTGAATCTCATGCCGTGAAATTCATGCACTGAAACTCCTGCCCTGAAACTGATGCCCTGAATCTCATGCACTGAAACTCATGCCCTAAATCTCACACCCTGAAACTCCTGCCCTGAATCTCATGCCGTGAAACCACAGACCTGAAACCCGTGCCCTGAATCTCATGCCCTGAAACTCATGCCCTGAATCTCATGCCGTGAAACTCCTGCCCTCAATCTCATGCACTGAAACTCATGCACTGAAACTCATCCCCTGAATCTCCTGCCCTGAAACTCCTGCACTGAAATACGTGCCCTAAAACACCTGCCTTGAAACTCAAGCCCCGAATCTCATACCCTGAATCTCCTGCCCTGAATCTCCTGCCTTGAAACTCATGCCCTGAATCTCATGCCCTGAAACTCTTGCACTGAAACACCTACCCTAAAACTCATGCCCTGAATCTCATGCCCTGAATCTCATGCCGTGAAACTCATGCACTGAAACTCCTGCCCTGAAACTGATGCCCTGAAACTGATGCCCTGAATCTCATGCACTGAATCTTATGCCCTGAAACTCCTGCACTGAAACTCATGCCATGAATCTCATATCCTGAAACTCACGCCCTGAATTACATGCCCTAAAACTCCTGCCCTGAAATTCATGCCCCGAAACTCATGCCCTGAATCTCATGCCCTGAAACATCTGCCCTGAAACTCATGCACTGAATCTCATGCGCTAAATCTCATGACCTTAAACTTCAAGCCGTGAATCTCCTGCCCTGAAACTCATGCCCTGAATCTCATGCAATGAAACTGCTGCACTGAAACTCATGTCCTGAACATCATGCCCTGAAACTGCTGCCCTGAATATCATGCCATGAATCTCATATCCTGAATCTCATGCCCTGAATTTCATGCCCTGAAAATCCTTCACTGAAACTCATGCCCTGAAACTCATGCCCTGAATCTCATGCCCTGAAACTTCTGCCCTGAAACTCATGCACTGAAAGACATGCCCTGAATCTCCTGCCCATAATCTCCTGCCCTGAAACTGCTGCCCTGAATCTCAAGCCCTGAAACTCATGCACTGAATCTCCTGCCCTCAAACTCCTGCACTGAAATACGTTCCCGAAAACACCTGCCTTGAAAGTCAAGCCCCGAATCTCATGCCCTGAATCTCCTGCCCTGAATCTCCTGCCTTGAAACTCATGCCCTGAATCTCATGCCCTCAAACTCTTGCACTGAAACACCTGCCCAAAAACACATGCCCTGAATGTCATGCCCTGAAATTCCTGCCCTGAAACTCATGCCCTGAATCTCATGCCCTGAAACTCATGCCCTGAATCTCATGCCCTGAAACTCAAGCCCTGAATCTCATGCACTGAAACTCATGCCCTAAATCTCATACACTCAAACTCCAGCCCTGAAACTCATGAACTGAAACTCATGCCCTGAATCACATGCCCTAAAATTCCTGCCCTGAATCATCTGCCCATAAACTCATTATCTGAATCACATGCCCTTAAATTCCTGCCCTGAATCTCATGCCCTGAAACTTATGCCCTTAATCCCATGCCCTGAAACTTAAGCCCTGATTCTCCTGCCCTGAAACTCATGCCCTGAATCTCATGCCTTGAAACTCCTGCCCTCAAACTCGTGCACTGAAACTCATGCCCTGAATCTCATGCCTTGAAACTCCTGTCCTGAATCTCATGCCCTGAAACTCATGCCCTGAATCCCATGCCCTGAAACTTAAGCCCTGATTCTCCTGCCCTGAAACTCATGCCCTGAATCTGAAGCCCTTATTCTCCTCATGCACTGAATCTCCTGCCCTCAAACTCCTGCACTGAAATACGTGCCCGAAAACACCTGCCTTGAAAGTCAAGCCCCGAATCTCATGCCCTGAATCTCCTGCCCTGAATCTCCTGCCTTGAAACTCATGCCCTGAATCTCATGCCCTCAAACTCTTGCAGTGAAACACCTGCCCAAAAACACATGCCCTGAATGTCATGCCCTGAAATTCCTGCCCTGAAACTCATGCCCTGAATCTCATGCCCTGAAACTCTTGCACAGAAACACCTACCCTAAAACTCATGCCCTGAATCTCATGCACTGAAACTCATGCCCTAAATCTCACACCCTGAAACTCCTGCCCTGAAACTCATGTACTGAAACTCATACCCTGAATCACATGCCCTAAAACTCCTGCCCTGAATCATCTGCCCAGAAACTCATTATCTGAATCACATGCCCTGAAATTCCAGCCCTGAATCTCATGCCCTGAAACTCATGCCCTGAATCTCATGCCTTGAAACTCCTGCCCTCAAACTCATGCACTGAAACTCATGCCCTGAATCTCATGCCTTGAAACTCCTGTCCTGAATCTCATGCACTGAAACTCCTGCACTGAAACTCATGCCATGAATCTTATATCCTGAAACTCACGCCCTGAATTACATGCCCTGAAACTCCTGCCCTGAAACTAATGCCCTGAAAGGATGCCCTGAATCTCATGCCCTGAAAGTTCTGCCCTGAAACTCATACCCTGAAACTCATGCCCTGAATCTCGTGCCCTGAAACTTCTGCCCTGAAACTCATGCACTGAATCTCATGCGCTAAATCTCATGACCTTAAACTCAAGCCGTGAATCTCCTGCCCTGACACTCATGCCCTGAATTTCATGCCCTGAAAATCCTGCCCTGAAACTCATGCACTGAAAGACATGCCCTGAAACCCATGCCCTGCAACTCATGCCCTGAAACTCATGCCCTGAATCTCATGCCGTGAAACCACAGACCTGAAACCCATGCCCTGAAACTCATGCCCTGAAACTCATGCCCTGAATCTCCTGCCCTGAAACTCCAGCACTGAAATACGAAGCCCTAAAACACCTGCCTTGAAACTCAAGCCCCGAATCTCATGCCCTGAATCTCCTGCCCTGAATCTCCTGCCTTGAAACTCATGCCCTGAATCTCATGCCCTCAAACTCTTGCATTGAAACACCTGCCCTAAAGCACATGCCCTGAAATTCCTGCCCTGAACCTCATGCCCTGAATCTCATGCCGTGAAACTCATGCACTGAAACTCCTGCCCTGAAACTGATGCTCTGAATCTCATGCACTGACACTCATGCCCTGAACCTCATGCCCTGAAACTCAAGCCCTGAATCTCATGCACTGAAACTCATGTCCTAAATCTCATACCCTGAAACTCCTGCCCTGAAACTCATGCACTGAAAGTCATGTCCTGCATCACATGCCCTAAAACTCCTGCCCTGAATCATCTGCACAGAAACTCATTATCTGAATCACATGCCCTGAAATTCCTGCCCTGAATCTCATGCCCTCAAACTCATGCACTGAAACTCATGCACTGAAACTCATGCCCTGAAGCTCATGTCTTGAAACTCCTGTCCTGAATCTCATACCCTGAAACTCATGCCCTGAATCCCATGCCCTGAAACTCAAGCCCTGATTCTCCTGCCCTGAAACTCATGCCCTGAATCACATGCCCTAAAACTCCTGCCCTGAATAATCTGCCCAGAAACTCATTATCTGAATCACATGCTCTGAAATTCCTGCCATGAATCTCATGCCCTGAAACTCATGCCCTGAATCTCATGCCTTGAAAGTCCTGTCCTGAATCTCATGCCCTGAAACTCATGCCCTGAATCTCATGACCTGAAACTCAAGCCCTTATTCTCCTGCCCAGAAACTCATGCCGTGAATGTCATACCCTGAAATTCCTGCACTGAAACTCATGTCCTGAATCTCATGCCCTGAAACTCTTGCACAGAAACACCTACCCTAAAACTCATGCCCTGAATCTCATGCACTGAAACTCATGCCCTAAATCTCATACCCTGAAACTCCTGCCCTGAAACTCATGCACTGAAACTCATACCCTGAATCACAGGCCCTAAAACTCCTGCCCTGAATCATCTGCCCAGAAACTCATTATCTGAATCACATGCCCTGAAATTCCTGCCCTGAATCTCATGCCCTGAAACTCATGCCCTGAATCTCATGCCTTGAAACTCCTGCCCTCAAACTCAGGCACTGAAACTCCTGCACTGAATCTCATGCCATGAATCTCATATCCTGAAACTCACGCCCTGAATTACATGCCCTGAAACTCCTGCCCTGAAACTCATGCCCTGAAACGGATGCCCTGAATCTCATGCCCTGAAAGTTCTGCCCTGAAACTAATGCACTGAATCTCATGCGCTAAATCTCATGACCTTAAACTCAAGCCGTGAATCTCCTGCCTTGAAACTCATGCCCTGAATCTCATGCCCTGAATCTCATGCCGTGATATTCATGCACTGAAACTCCTGCCCTGAAACTGATGCCCTGAATCTCATGCACTGAAATTCATGCCCTGAACCTCATGCCCTGAAACTCAAGCCCTGAATCTCATGCACTGAAACTCATGCCCTAAATCTCACACCCTGAAACTCCTGCCCTGAAACTCATGCACTGAAGCTCATGCCCTGAATCACATGCCCTAAAACTCGTGCCCTGAATCATCTGCACAGAAACTCATTATCTGAATCACATGCCCTTAAATTCCTGCCCAGAATCTCATGCCCTCAAACTCATGCACTGAAACTCATGCACTGAAACTCATGCCCTGAAGCTCATGTCTTGAAACTCCTGTACTGAATCTCATACCCTGAAACTCATGCCCTGAATCCCATGCCCTGAAACTCAAGCCCTGATTCTCCTGCCCTGAAACTCATGCCCTGAATCACATGCCCTAAAACTCCTGCCCTGAATCATCTGCCCAGTAACTCATTATCTGAATCACATGCCCTGAAGTTCCTGCCATGAATCTCATGCCCTGAAACTCATGCCCTGAATCTCATGCCTTGAAACTCCTGTCCTGAATCTCATGCCCTGAAACTCATGCCCTGAATCTCATGACCTGAAACTCAAGCCCTTATTCTCCTGCCCTGAAACTCATGCCCTGAATCTCATGCCTTGATACTCCTGCCCTCAAACTCATGCACTGAAACTCATGCACTGAATCTCATGCGCTAAATCTCATGACCTTAAACTCAAGCCGTGAATCTCCTGCCCTGAAACTCATGCCCTGAATGTCATACCCTGAAATTCCTGCCCTGAAACTCATGTCCTGAATCTCATGCCCTGAAACTCTTGCACAGAAACACCTACCCTAAAACTCATGCCCTGAATCTCATGCACTGAAACTCATGCCCTAAATCTCATACCCTGAAACTCCTGCCCTGAAACTCATGCACTGAAACTCATACCCTGAATCACATGCCCTAAAACTCCTGCCCTGAATCATCTGCCCAGAAACTCATTATCTGAATCACATGCCCTGAAATTCCTGCCCTGAATCTCATGCCCTGAAACTCATGCCCTGAATCTCATGCCTTGAAACTCCTGCCCTCAAACTCAGGCACTGAAACTCATGCACTGAAACTCATGCCCTGAATCTCATGCCTTGAAACTCCTGTCCTGAATGTCATGCACTGAAACTCCTGCACTGAATCTCATGCCATGAATCTCATATCCTGAAACTCACGCCCTGAATTACATGCCCTGAAACTCCTGCCCTGAAACTCATGCCCTGAAACGGATGCCCTGAATCTCATGCCCTGAAAGTTCTGCCCTGAAACTAATGCACTGAATCTCATGCGCTAAATCTCATGACCTTAAACTCAAGCCGTGAATCTCCTGCCTTGAAACTCATGCCCTGAATCTCATGCCCTGAATCTCATGCCGTGAAATTCATGCACTGAAACTCCTGCCCTGAAACTGATGCCCTGAATCTCATGCACTGAAATTCATGCCCTGAACCTCATGCCCTGAAACTCAAGCCCTGAATCTCATGCACTGAAACTCATGCCCTAAATCTCACACCCTGAAACTCCTGCCCTGAAACTCATGCACTGAAGCTCATGCCCTGAATCACATGCCCTAAAACTCCTGCCCTGAATTATCTGCCCAGAAACTCATTATCTGAATCACATGCCCTGAAATTCCTGCCCTGAATCTCATGCCCTGAAACCCATGCCCTGAATTTCATGCCTTGAAACTCCTGCCCTCAAACTCATGCACTGAAACTCATGCCCTGAATCTCATGCCTTGAAACTCCTGTCCTGAATCTCATATCCTGAAACTCACGCCCTGAAACTCATACCCTGAAACTCATGCCCTGAATCTCGTGCCCTGAAACTTCTGCCCTGAAACTCATGCACTGAATCTCATGCGGTAAATCTCATGACCTTAAACTCAAGCCGTGAATCTCCTGCCCTGAAACTCATGCCCTGAATGTCATACCCTGAAACTCATGCACTGAAAGACATGCCCTGAAACCCATGCCCTGAAACTCATGCCCTGAAACTCATGCCCTGAATCTCATGCCGTGAAACCACAGACCTGAAACCCATGCCCTGAAACTCATGCCCTGAATCTCATGCCGTGAAACTCCTGCCCTCAAACTCATGCACTGAAACTCATGCTCTGAATCTCCTGCCCTGAAACTCCTGCACTGAAATACGAAGCCCTAAAACACCTGCCTTGAAACTCAAGCCCCGAATCTCATGCCCTGAATCTCCTGCCTTGAAACTCATGCCCTGAATCTCATGCCCTCAAACTCTTGCACTGAAACACCTGCCCTAAAGCACATGCCCTGAAATTCCTGCCCTGAACCTCATGCCCTGAATCTCATGCCGTGAAACTCATGCACTGAAACTCCTGCCCTGAAACTGATGCTCTGAATCTCATGCACTGACACTCATGCCCTGAACCTCATGCCCTGAAACTCAAGCCCTGAATCTCATGCACTGAAACTCATGTCCTAAATCTCATACCCTGAAACTCCTGCCCTGAAACTCATGCACTGAAACTGATGTCCTGCATCACATGCCCTAAAACTCCTGCCCTGAATCATCTGCACAGAAACTCATTATCTGAATCACATGCCCTGAAATTCCTGCCCTGAATCTCATGCCCTCAAACTCATGCACTGAAACTCATGCACTGAAACTCATGCCCTGAAGCTCATGTCTTGAAACTCCTGTCCTGAATCTCATACCCTGAAACTCATGCCCTGAATCCCATGCCCTGAAACTCAAGCCCTGATTCTCCTGCCCTGAAACTCATGCCCTGAATCACATGCCCTAAAACTCCGGCCCTGAATCATCTGCCCAGTAACTCATTATCTGAATCACATGCCCTGAAGTTCCTGCCATGAATCTCATGCCCTGAAACTCATGCCCTGAATCTCATGCCGTGAAACTCCTGCCCTCAAACTCATGCACTGAAACTCATGCTCTGAATCTCCTGCCCTGAAACTCCTGCACTGAAATACGAAGCCCTAAAACACCTGCCTTGAAACTCAAGCCCCGAATCTCATGCCCTGAATCTCCTGCCTTGAAACTCATGCCCTGAATCTCATGCCCTCAAACTCTTGCACTGAAACACCTGCCCTAAAGCACATGCCCTGAAATTCCTGCCCTGAACCTCATGCCCTGAATCTCATGCCGTGAAACTCATGCACTGAAACTCCTGCCCTGAAACTGATGCTCTGAATCTCATGCACTGACACTCAAGCCCTGAATCTCATGCACTGAAACTCATGTCCTAAATCTCATACCCTGAAACTCCTGCCCTGAAACTCATGCACTGAAACTGATGTCCTGCATCACATGCCCTAAAACTCCTGCCCTGAATCATCTGCACAGATTCTCATTATCTGAATCACATGCCCTGAAATTCCTGCCCTGAATCTCATGCCCTCAAACTCATGCACTGAAACTCATGCACTGAAACTCATGCCCTGAAGCTCATGTCTTGAAACTCCTGTCCTGAATCTCATACCCTGAAACTCATGCCCTGAATCCCATGCCCTGAAACTCAAGCCCTGATTCTCCTGCCCTGAAACTCATGCCCTGAATCACATGCCCTAAAACTCCGGCCCTGAATCATCTGCCCAGTAACTCATTATCTGAATCACATGCCCTGAAGTTCCTGCCATGAATCTCATGCCCTGAAACTCATGCCCTGAATCTCATGCCCTGAAACTCATGCCCTGAATCTCATGCCTTGAAACTCCTGTCCTGAATCTCATGCCCTGAAACTCATGCCCTGAATCTCATGACCTGAAACTCAAGCCCTTATTCTCCTGCCCTCAAACTCATGCACTGAAACTCATGCACTGAAACTCATGCCCTGAAGCTCATGTCTTGAAACTCCTGTCCTGAATCTCATACCCTGAAACTCATGCCCTGAATCCCATGCCCTGAAACTCAAGCCCTGATTCTCCTGCCCTGAAACTCATGCCCTGAATCACATGCCCTAAAACTCCGGCCCTGAATCATCTGCCCAGTAACTCATTATCTGAATCACATGCCCTGAAGTTCCTGCCATGAATCTCATGCCCTGAAACTCATGCCCTGAATCTCATGCCTTGAAACTCCTGTCCTGAATCTCATGCCCTGAAACTCATGCCCTGAATCTCATGACCTGAAACTCAAGCCCTTATTCTCCTGCCTTGAAACTCATGCCCTGAATCTCATGCCTTGATACTCCTGCCCTCAAACTCATGCACTGAAACTCATGCACTGAATCTCATGCGCTAAATCTCATGACCTTAAACTCAAGCCGTGAATCTCCTGCCCTGAAACTCATGCCCTGAATGTCATACCCTGAAATTCCTGCCCTGAAACTCATGTCCTGAATCTCATGCCCTGAAACTCTTGCACAGAAACACCTACCCTAAAACTCATGCCCTGAATCTCATGCACTGAAACTCATGCCCTAAATCTCATACCCTGAAACTCCTGCCCTGAAACTCATGCACTGAAACTCATACCCTGAATCACATGCCCTAAAACTCCTGCCCTGAATCATCTGCCCAGAAACTCATTATCTGAATCACATGCCCTGAAATTCCTGCCCTGAATCTCATGCCCTGAAACTCATGCCCTGAATCTCATGCCTTGAAACTCCTGCCCTCAAACTCAGGCACTGAAACTCATGCCCTGAATCTCATGCCTTGAAACTCCTGTCCTGAATGTCATGCACTGAAACTCCTGCACTGAATCTCATGCCATGAATCTCATATCCTGAAACTCACGCCCTGAATTACATGCCCTGAAACTCCTGCCCTGAAACTCATGCCCTGAAACGGATGCCCTGAATCTCATGCCCTGAAAGTTCTGCCCTGAAACTAATGCACTGAATCTCATGCGCTAAATCTCATGACCTTAAACTCAAGCCGTGAATCTCCTGCCTTGAAACTCATGCCCTGAATCTCATGCCCTGAATCTCATGCCGTGAAATTCATGCACTGAAACTCCTGCCCTGAAACTGATGCCCTGAATCTCATGCACTGAAATTCATGCCCTGAACCTCATGCCCTGAAACTCAAGCCCTGAATCTCATGCACTGAAACTCATGCCCTAAATCTCACACCCTGAAACTCCTGCCCTGAAACTCATGCACTGAAGCTCATGCCCTGAATCACATGCCCTAAAACTCCTGCCCTGAATCATCTGCCCAGAAACTCATTATCTGAATCACATGCCCTGAAATTCCTGCCCTGAATCTCATGCCCTGAAACCCATGCCCTGAATTTCATGCCTTGAAACTCCTGCCCTCAAACTCATGCACTGAAACTCATGCCCTGAATCTCATGCCTTGAAACTCCTGTCCTGAATCTCATATCCTGAAACTCACGCCCTGAAACTCATACCCTGAAACTCATGCCCTGAATCTCGTGCCCTGAAACTTCTGCCCTGAAACTCATGCACTGAATCTCATGCGGTAAATCTCATGACCTTAAACTCAAGCCGTGAATCTCCTGCCCTGACACTCATGCCCTAAATTTCATGCTCTGAAAATCCTGCCCTGAAACTCATGCACTGAAAGACATGCCCTGAAACCCATGCCCTGAAACTCATGCCCTGAAACTCATGCCCTGAATCTCATGCCGTGAAACCACAGACCTGAAACCCATGCCCTGAAACTCATGCCCTGAAACTCATGCCCTGAAACTCATGCCGTGAAACTCCTGCCCTCAAACTCATGCACTGAAACTCATGCTCTGAATCTCCTGCCCTGAAACTCCTGCACTGAAATACGAAGCCCTAAAACACCTGCCTTGAAACTCAAGCCCCGAATCTCATGCCCTGAATCTCCTGCCTTGAAACTCATGCCCTGAATCTCATGCCCTCAAACTCTTGCACTGAAACACCTGCCCTAAAGCACATGCCCTGAAATTCCTGCCCTGAACCTCATGCCCTGAATCTCATGCCGTGAAACTCATGCACTGAAACTCCTGCCCTGAAACTGATGCTCTGAATCTCATGCACTGACACTCATGCCCTGAACCTCATGCCCTGAAACTCAAGCCCTGTATCTCATGCACTGAAACTCATGTCCTAAATCTCATACCCTGAAACTCCTGCCCTGAAACTCATGCACTGAAACTGATGTCCTGCATCACATGCCCTAAAACTCCTGCCCTGAATCATCTGCACAGAAACTCATTATCTGAATCACATGCCCTGAAATTCCTGCCCTGAACCTCATGCCCTCAAACTCATGCACTGAAACTCATGCACTGAAACTCATGCCCTGAAGCTCATGTCTTGAAACTCCTGTCCTGAATCTCATACCCTGAAACTCATGCCCTGAATCCCATGCCCTGAAACTCAAGCCCTGATTCTCCTGCCCTGAAACTCATGCCCTGAATCACATGCCCTAAAACTCCTGCCCTGAATCATCTGCCCAGTAACTCATTATCTGAATCACATGCCCTGAAGTTCCTGCCATGAATCTCATGCCCTGAAACTCATGCCCTGAATCTCATGCCTTGAAACTCCTGTCCTGAATCTCATGCCCTGAAACTCATGCCCTGAATCTCATGACCTGAAACTCAAGCCCTTATTCTCCTGCCCTGAAACTCATGCCCTGAATCTCATGCCTTGATACTCCTGCCCTCAAACTCATGCACTGAAACTCATGCACTGAATCTCATGCGCTAAATCTCATGACCTTAAACTCAAGCCGTGAATCTCCTGCCCTGAAACTCATGCCCTGAATGTCATACCCTGAAATTCCTGCCCTGAAACTGATGTCCTGAATCTCATGCCCTGAAACTCTTGCACAGAAACACCTACCCTAAAACTCATGCCCTGAATCTCATGCACTGAAACTCATGCCCTAAATCTCATACCCTGAAACTCCTGCCCTGAAACTCATGCACTGAAACTCATACCCTGAATCACATGCCCTAAAACTCCTGCCCTGAATCATCTGCCCAGAAACTCATTATCTGAATCACATGCCCTGAAATTCCTGCCCTGAATCTCATGCCCTGAAACTCATGCCCTGAATCTCATGCCTTGAAACTCCTGCCCTCAAACTCAGGCACTGAAACTCATGCCCTGAATCTCATGCCTTGAAACTCCTGTCCTGAATGTGATGCACTGAAACTCCTGCACTGAATCTCATGCCATGAATCTCATATCCTGAAACTCACGCCCTGAATTACATGCCCTGAAACTCCTGCCCTGAAACTCATGCCCTGAAACGGATGCCCTGAATCTCATGCCCTGAAAGTTCTGCCCTGAAACTAATGCACTGAATCTCATGCGCTAAATCTCATGACCTTAAACTCAAGCCGTGAATCTCCTGCCTTGAAACTCATGCCCTGAATCTCATGCCCTGAATCTCATGCCGTGAAATTCATGCACTGAAACTCCTGCCCTGAAACTGATGCCCTGAATCTCATGCACTGAAATTCATGCCCTGAACCGCATGCCCTGAAACTCAAGCCCTGAATCTCATGCACTGAAACTCATGCCCTAAATCTCACACCCTGAAACTCCTGCCCTGAAACTCATGCACTGAAGCTCATGCCCTGAATCACATGCCCTAAAACTCCTGCCCTGAATCATCTGCCCAGAAACTCATTATCTGAATCACATGCCCTGAAATTCCTGCCCTGAATCTCATGCCCTGAAACCCATGCCCTGAATTTCATGCCTTGAAACTCCTGCCCTCAAACTCATGCACTGAAACTCATGCCCTGAATCTCATGCCTTGAAACTCCTGTCCTGAATCTCATATCCTGAAACTCACGGCCTGAAACTCATACCCTGAAACTCATGCCCTGAATCTCGTGCCCTGAAACTTCTGCCCTGAAACTCATGCACTGAATCTCATGCGGTAAATCTCATGACCTTAAACTCAAGCCGTGAATCTCCTGCCCTGACACTCATGCCCTGAATTTCATGCTCTGAAAATCCTGCCCTGAAACTCATGCACTGAAAGACATGCCCTGAAACCCATGCCCTGAAACTCATGCCCTGAATCTCATTCCGTGAAACCACAGACCTGAAACCCATGCCCTGAAACTCATGCCCTGAAACTCATGCCCTGAATCTCATGCCGTGAAACTCCTGCCCTCAAACTCATGCACTGAAACTCATGCTCTGAATCTCCTGCCCTGAAACTCCTGCACTGAAATACGAAGCCCTAAAACACCTGCCTTGAAACTCAAGCCCCGAATCTCATGCCCTGAATCTCCTGCCTTGAAACTCATGCCCTGAATCTCATGCCCTCAAACTCTTGCACTGAAACACCTGCCCTAAAGCACATGCCCTGAAATTCCTGCCCTGAACCTCATGCCCTGAATCTCATGCCGTGAAACTCATGCACTGAAACTCCTGCCCTGAAACTGATGCTCTGAATCTCATGCACTGACACTCATGCCCTGAACCTCATGCCCTGAAACTCAAGCCCTGAATCTCATGCACTGAAACTCATGTCCTAAATCTCATACCCTGAAACTCCTGCCCTGAAACTCATGCACTGAAACTGATGTCCTGCATCACATGCCCTAAAACTCCTGCCCTGAATCATCTGCACAGAAACTCATTATCTGAATCACATGCCCTGAAATTCCTGCCCTGAATCTCATGCCCTCAAACTCATGCACTGAAACTCATGCACTGAAACTCATGCCCTGAAGCTCATGTCTTGAAACTCCTGTCCTGAATCTCATACCCTGAAACTCATGCCCTGAATCCCATGCCCTGAAACTCAAGCCCTGATTCTCCTGCCCTGAAACTCATGCCCTGAATCACATGCCCTAAAACTCCTGCCCTGAATCATCTGCCCAGTAACTCATTATCTGAATCACATGCCCTGAAGTTCCTGCCATGAATCTCATGCCCTGAAACTCATGCCCTGAATCTCATGCCTTGAAACTCCTGTCCTGAATCTCATGCCCTGAAACTCATGCCCTGAATCTCATGACCTGAAACTCAAGCCCTTATTCTCCTGCCCTGAAACTCATGCCCTGAATCTCATGCCTTGATACTCCTGCCCTCAAACTCATGCACTGAAACTCATGCACTGAATCTCATGCGCTAAATCTCATGACCTTAAACTCAAGCCGTGAATCTCCTGCCCTGAAACTCATGCCCTGAATGTCATGCCCTGAAATTCCTGCCCTGAAACTGATGTCCTGAATCTCATGCCCTGAAACTCTTGCACAGAAACACCTACCCTAAAACTCATGCCCTGAATCTCATGCACTGAAACTCATGCCCTAAATCTCATACCCTGAAACTCCTGCCCTGAAACTCATGCACTGAAACTCATACCCTGAATCACATGCCCTAAAACTCCTGCCCTGAATCATCTGCCCAGAAACTCATTATCTGAATCACATGCCCTGAAATTCCTGCCCTGAATCTCATGCCCTGAAACTCATGCCCTGAATCTCATGCCTTGAAACTCCTGCCCTCAAACTCAGGCACTGAAACTCATGCCCTGAATCTCATGCCTTGAAACTCCTGTCCTGAATGTCATGCACTGAAACTCCTGCACTGAATCTCATGCATGAATCTCATATCCTGAAACTCACGCCCTGAATTACATGCCCTGAAACTCCTGCCCTGAAACTCATGCCCTGAAACGGATGCCCTGAATCTCATGCCCTGAAAGTTCTGCCCTGAAACTAATGCACTGAATCTCATGCGCTAAATCTCATGACCTTAAACTCAAGCCGTGTAGAATCTCCTGCCTTGAAACTCATGCCCTGAATCTCATGCCCTGAATCTCATGCCGTGAAATTCATGCACTGAAACTCCTGCCCTGAAACTGATGCCCTGAATCTCATGCACTGAAATTCATGCCCTGAACCTCATGCCCTGAAACTCAAGCCCTGAATCTCATGCACTGAAACTCATGCCCTAAATCTCACACCCTGGAACTCCTGCCCTGAAACTCATGCACTGAAGCTCATGCCCTGAATCACATGCCCTAAAACTCCTGCCCTGAATCATCTGCCCAGAAACTCATTATCTGAATCACATGCCCTGAAATTCCTGCCCTGAATCTCATGCCCTGAAACCCATGCCCTGAATTTCATGCCTTGAAACTCCTGCCCTCAAACTCATGCACTGAAACTCATGCCCTGAATCTCATGCCTTGAAACTCCTGTCCTGAATCTCATATCCTGAAACTCACGCCCTGAAACTCATACCCTGAAACTCATGCCCTGAATCTCGTGCCCTGAAACTTCTGCCCTGAAACTCATGCACTGAATCTCATGCGGTAAATCTCATGACCTTAAACTCAAGCCGTGAATCTCCTGCCCTGACACTCATGCCCTGAATTTCATGCTCTGAAAATCCTGCCCTGAAACTCATGCACTGAAAGACATGCCCTGAAACCCATGCCCTGAAACTCATGCCCTGAAACTCATGCCCTGAATCTCATTCCGTGAAACCACAGACCTGAAACCCATGCCCTGAAACTCATGCCCTGAATCTCATGCCGTGAAACTCCTGCCCACAAACTCATGCACTGAAACTCATGCTCTGAATCTCCTGCCCTGAAACTCCTGCACTGAAATACGAAGCCCTAAAACACCTGCCTTGAAACTCAAGCCCCGAATCTCATGCCCTGAATCTCCTGCCTTGAAACTCATGCCCTGAATCTCATGCCCTCAAACTCTTGCACTGAAACACCTGCCCTAAAGCACATGCCCTGAAATTCCTGCCCTGAACCTCATGCCCTGAATCTCATGCCGTGAAACTCATGCACTGAAACTCAAGCCCTGAATCTCATGCACTGAAACTCATGTCCTAAATCTCATACCCTGAAACTCCTGCCCTGAAACTCATGCACTGAAACTGATGTCCTGCATCACATGCCCTAAAACTCCTGCCCTGAATCATCTGCACAGAAACTCATTATCTGAATCACATGCCCTGAAATTCCTGCCCTGAATCTCATGCCCTCAAACTCATGCACTGAAACTCATGCACTGAAACTCATGCCCTGAAGCTCATGTCTTGAAACTCCTGTCCTGAATCTCATACCCTGAAACTCATGCCCTGAATCCCATGCCCTGAAACTCAAGCCCTGATTCTCCTGCCCTGAAACTCATGCCCTGAATCACATGCCCTAAAACTCCGGCCCTGAATCATCTGCCCAGTAACTCATTATCTGAATCACATGCCCTGAAGTTCCTGCCATGAATCTCATGCCCTGAATCTCATGCCGTGAAACTCCTGCCCTCAAACTCATGCACTGAAACTCATGCTCTGAATCTCCTGCCCTGAAACTCCTGCACTGAAATACGAAGCCCTAAAACACCTGCCTTGAAACTCAAGCCCCGAATCTCATGCCCTGAATCTCCTGCCTTGAAACTCATGCCCTGAATCTCATGCCCTCAAACTCTTGCACTGAAACACCTGCCCTAAAGCACATGCCCTGAAATTCCTGCCCTGAACCTCATGCCCTGAATCTCATGCCGTGAAACTCATGCACTGAAACTCCTGCCCTGAAACTGATGCTCTGAATCTCATGCACTGACACTCAAGCCCTGAATCTCATGCACTGAAACTCATGTCCTAAATCTCATACCCTGAAACTCCTGCCCTGAAACTCATGCACTGAAACTGATGTCCTGCATCACATGCCCTAAAACTCCTGCCCTGAATCATCTGCACAGAAACTCATTATCTGAATCACATGCCCTGAAATTCCTGCCCTGAATCTCATGCCCTCAAACTCATGCACTGAAACTCATGCACTGAAACTCATGCCCTGAAGCTCATGTCTTGAAACTCCTGTCCTGAATCTCATACCCTGAAACTCATGCCCTGAATCCCATGCCCTGAAACTCAAGCCCTGATTCTCCTGCCCTGAAACTCATGCCCTGAATCACATGCCCTAAAACTCCGGCCCTGAATCATCTGCCCAGTAACTCATTATCTGAATCACATGCCCTGAAGTTCCTGCCATGAATCTCATGCACTGAAACTCATGCCCTGAATCTCATGCCTTGAAACTCCTGTCCTGAATCTCATGCCCTGAAACTCATGCCCTGAATCTCATGACCTGAAACTCAAGCCCTTATTCTCCTGCCCTGAAACTCATGCCCTGAATCTCATGGCTTGATACTCCTGCCCTCAAACTCATGCACTGAAACTCATGCACTGAATCTCATGCGCTAAATCTCATGACCTTAAACTCAAGCCGTGAATCTCCTGCCCTGAAACTCATGCCCTGAATGTCATACCCTGAAATTCCTGCCCTGAAACTCATGTCCTGAATCTCATGCCCTGAAACTCTTGCACAGAAACACCTACCCTAAAACTCATGCCCTGAATCTCATGCACTGAAATTCATGCCCTAAATCTCATACCCTGAAACTCCTGCCCTGAAACTCATGCACTGAAACTCATACCCTGAATCACATGCCCTAAAACTCCTGCCCTGAATCATCTGCCCAGAAACTCATTATCTGAATCACATGCCCTGAAATTCCTGCCCTGAATCTCATGCCCTGAAACTCATGCCCTGAATCTCATGCCTTGAAACTCCTGCCCTCAAACTCAGGCACTGAAACTCATGCCCTGAATCTCATGCCTTGAAACTCCTGTCCTGAATGTCATGCACTGAAACTCCTGCACTGAATCTCATGCCATGAATCTCATATCCTGAAACTCACGCCCTGAATTACATGCCCTGAAACTCCTGCCCTGAAACTCATGCCCTGAAACGGATGCCCTGAATCTCATGCCCTGAAAGTTCTGCCCTGAAACTAATGCACTGAATCTCATGCGCTAAATCTCATGACCTTAAACTCAAGCCGTGAATCTCCTGCCTTGAAACTCATGCCCTGAATCTCATGCCCTGAATCTCATGCCGTGAAATTCATGCACTGAAACTCCTGCCCTGAAACTGATGCCCTGAATCTCATGCACTGAAATTCATGCCCTGAACCTCATGCCCTGAAACTCAAGCCCTGAATCTCATGCACTGAAACTCATGCCCTAAATCTCACACCCTGAAACTCCTGCCCTGAAACTCATGCACTGAAGCTCATGCCCTGAATCACATGCCCTAAAACTCCTGCCCTGAATCATCTGCCCAGAAACTCATTATCTGAATCACATGCCCTGAAATTCCTGCCCTGAATCTCATGCCCTGAAACCCATGCCCTGAATTTCATGCCTTGAAACTCCTGCCCTCAAACTCATGCACTGAAACTCATGCCCTGAATCTCATGCCTTGAAACTCCTGTCCTGAATCTCATATCCTGAAACTCACGCCCTGAAACTCATACCCTGAAACTCATGCCCTGAATCTCGTGCCCTGAAACTTCTGCCCTGAAACTCATGCACTGAATCTCATGCGGTAAATCTCATGACCTTAAACTCAAGCCGTGAATCTCCTGCCCTGACACTCATGCCCTGAATTTCATGCTCTGAAAATCCTGCCCTGAAACTCATGCACTGAAAGACATGCCCTGAAACCCATGCCCTGAAACTCATGCCCTGAAACTCATGCCCTGAATCTCATTCCGTGAAACCACAGACCTGAAACCCATGCCCTGAAACTCATGCCCTGAAACTCATGCCCTGAATCTCATGCCGTGAAACTCCTGCCCACAAACTCATGCACTGAAACTCATGCTCTGAATCTCCTGCCCTGAAACTCCTGCACTGAAATACGAAGCCCTAAAACACCTGCCTTGAAACTCAAGCCCCGAATCTCATGCCCTGAATCTCCTGCCTTGAAACTCATGCCCTGAATCTCATGCCCTCAAACTCTTGCACTGAAACACCTGCCCTAAAGCACATGCCCTGAAATTCCTGCCCTGAACCTCATGCCCTGAATCTCATGCCGTGAAACTCATGCACTGAAACTCAAGCCCTGAATCTCATGCACTGAAACTCATGTCCTAAATCTCATACCCTGAAACTCCTGCCCTGAAACTCATGCACTGAAACTGATGTCCTGCATCACATGCCCTAAAACTCCTGCCCTGAATCATCTGCACAGAAACTCATTATCTGAATCACATGCCCTGAAATTCCTGCCCTGAATCTCATGCCCTCAAACTCATGCACTGAAACTCATGCACTGAAACTCATGCCCTGAAGCTCATGTCTTGAAACTCCTGTCCTGAATCTCATACCCTGAAACTCATGCCCTGAATCCCATGCCCTGAAACTCAAGCCCTGATTCTCCTGCCCTGAAACTCATGCCCTGAATCACATGCCCTAAAACTCCGGCCCTGAATCATCTGCCCAGTAACTCATTATCTGAATCACATGCCCTGAAGTTCCTGCCATGAATCTCATGCCCTGAATCTCATGCCGTGAAACTCCTGCCCTCAAACTCATGCACTGAAACTCATGCTCTGAATCTCCTGCCCTGAAACTCCTGCACTGAAATACGAAGCCCTAAAACACCTGCCTTGAAACTCAAGCCCCGAATCTCATGCCCTGAATCTCCTGCCTTGAAACTCATGCCCTGAATCTCATGCCCTCAAACTCTTGCACTGAAACACCTGCCCTAAAGCACATGCCCTGAAATTCCTGCCCTGAACCTCATGCCCTGAATCTCATGCCGTGAAACTCATGCACTGAAACTCCTGCCCTGAAACTGATGCTCTGAATCTCATGCACTGACACTCAAGCCCTGAATCTCATGCACTGAAACTCATGTCCTAAATCTCATACCCTGAAACTCCTGCCCTGAAACTCATGCACTGAAACTGATGTCCTGCATCACATGCCCTAAAACTCCTGCCCTGAATCATCTGCACAGAAACTCATTATCTGAATCACATGCCCTGAAATTCCTGCCCTGAATCTCATGCCCTCAAACTCATGCACTGAAACTCATGCACTGAAACTCATGCCCTGAAGCTCATGTCTTGAAACTCCTGTCCTGAATCTCATACCCTGAAACTCATGCCCTGAATCCCATGCCCTGAAACTCAAGCCCTGATTCTCCTGCCCTGAAACTCATGCCCTGAATCACATGCCCTAAAACTCCGGCCCTGAATCATCTGCCCAGTAACTCATTATCTGAATCACATGCCCTGAAGTTCCTGCCATGAATCTCATGCACTGAAACTCATGCCCTGAATCTCATGCCTTGAAACTCCTGTCCTGAATCTCATGCCCTGAAACTCATGCCCTGAATCTCATGACCTGAAACTCAAGCCCTTATTCTCCTGCCCTGAAACTCATGCCCTGAATCTCATGGCTTGATACTCCTGCCCTCAAACTCATGCACTGAAACTCATGCACTGAATCTCATGCGCTAAATCTCATGACCTTAAACTCAAGCCGTGAATCTCCTGCCCTGAAACTCATGCCCTGAATGTCATACCCTGAAATTCCTGCCCTGAAACTCATGTCCTGAATCTCATGCCCTGAAACTCTTGCACAGAAACACCTACCCTAAAACTCATGCCCTGAATCTCATGCACTGAAACTCATGCCCTAAATCTCATACCCTGAAACTCCTGCCCTGAAACTCATGCACTGAAACTCATACCCTGAATCACATGCCCTAAAACTCCTGCCCTGAATCATCTGCCCAGAAACTCATTATCTGAATCACATGCCCTGAAATTCCTGCCCTGAATCTCATGCCCTGAAACTCATGCCCTGAATCTCATGCCTTGAAACTCCTGCCCTCAAACTCAGGCACTGAAACTCATGCCCTGAGTCTCATGCCTTGAAACTCCTGTCCTGAATGTCATGCACTGAAACTCCTGCACTGAATCTCATGCCATGAATCTCATATCCTGAAACTCACGCCCTGAATTACATGCCCTGAAACTCCTGCCCTGAAACTCATGCCCTGAAACGGATGCCCTGAATCTCATGCCCTGAAAGTTCTGCCCTGAAACTAATGCACTGAATCTCATGCGCTAAATCTCATTACCTTAAACTCAAGCCGTGAATCTCCTGCCTTGAAACTCATGCCCTGAATCTCATGCCCTGAATCTCATGCCGTGAAATTCATGCACTGAAACTCCTGCCCTGAAACTGATGCCCTGAATCTCATGCACTGAAA
Source organism: Mobula birostris (assembly GCF_030028105.1). Taxonomy (NCBI): domain Eukaryota; kingdom Metazoa; phylum Chordata; class Chondrichthyes; order Myliobatiformes; family Myliobatidae; genus Mobula; species Mobula birostris. Next base: position 44,199 of record NW_027278286.1, read on the forward strand.
TTCATGCCCTGAACCTCATGCCCTGAAACTCAAGCCCTGAATCTCATGCACTGAAACTCATGCCCTAAATCTCACACCCTGAAACTCCTGCCCTGAAACTCATGCACTGAAGCTCATGCCCTGAATCACATGCCCTAAAACTCCTGCCCTGAATCATCTGCCCAGAAACTCATTATCTGAATCACATGCCCTGAAATTCCTGCCCTGAATCTCATGCCCTGAAACCCATGCCCTGAATTTCATGCCTTGAAACTCCTGCCCTCAAACTCATGCACTGAAACTCATACCCTGAATCTCATGCCTTGAAACTCCTGTCCTGAATCTCATATCCTGAAACTCACGCCCTGAAACTCATACCCTGAAACTCATGCCCTGAATCTCGTGCCCTGAAACTTCTGCCCTGAAACTCATGCACTGAATCTCATGCGGTAAATCTCATGACCTTAAACTCAAGCCGTGAATCTCCTGCCCTGACACTCATGCCCTGAATTTCATGCTCTGAAAATCCTGCCCTGAAACTCATGCACTGAAAGACATGCCCTGAAACCCATGCCCTGAAACTCATGCCCTGAAACTCATGCCCTGAATCTCATGCCGTGAAACCACAGACCTGAAACCCATGCCCTGAAACTCATGCCCTGAAACTCATGCCCTGAATCTCATGCCGTGAAACTCCTGCCCTCAAACTCATGCACTGAAACTCATGCTCTGAATCTCCTGCCCTGAAACTCCTGCACTGAAATACGAAGCCCTAAAACACCTGCCTTGAAACTCAAGCCCCGAATCTCATGCCCTGAATCTCCTGCCTTGAAACTCATGCCCTGAATCTCATGCCCTCAAACTCTTGCACTGAAACACCTGCCCTAAAGCACATGCCCTGAAATTCCTGCCCTGAACCTCATGCCCTGAATCTCATGCCGTGAAACTCATGCACTGAAACTCCTGCCCTGAAACTGATGCTCTGAATCTCATGCACTGACACTCATGCCCTGAACCTCATGCCCTGAAACTCAAGCCCTGAATCTCATGCACTGAAACTCATGTCCTAAATCTCATACCCTGAAACTCCTGCCCTGAAACTCATGCACTGAAACTGATGTCCTGCATCACATGCCCTAAAACTCCTGCCCTGAATCATCTGCACAGAAACTCATTATCTGAATCACATGCCCTGAAATTCCTGCCCTGAATCTCATGCCCTCAAACTCATGCACTGAAACTCATGCACTGAAACTCATGCCCTGAAGCTCATGTCTTGAAACTCCTGTCCTGAATCTCATACTCTGAAACTCATGCCCTGAATCCCATGCCCTGAAACTCAAGCCCTGATTCTCCTGCCCTGAAACTCATGCCCTGAATCACATGCCCTAAAACTCCTGCCCTGAATAATCTGCCCAGAAACTCATTATCTGAATCACATGCCCTGAAATTCCTGCCATGAATCTTATGCCCTGAAACTCATGCCCTGAATCTCATGCCTTGAAACTCCTGTCCTGAATCTCATGCCCTGAAACTCATGCCCTGAATCTCATGACCTGAAACTCAAGCCCTTATTCTCCTGCCCTGAAACTCATGCCCTGAATGTCATACCCTGAAATTCCTGCACTGAAACTCATGTCCTGAATCTCATTCCCTGAAACTCTTGCACAGAAACACCTACCCTAAAACTCATGCCCTGAATCTCATGCACTGAAACTCATGCCCTAAATCTCATACCCTGAAACTCCTGCCCTGAAACTCATGCACTGAAACTCATACCCTGAATCACATGCCCTAAAACTCCTGCCCTGAATCATCTGCCCAGAAACTCATTATCTGAATCACATGCCCTGAAATTCCTGCCCTGAATCTCATGCCCTGAAACTCATGCCCTGAATCTCATGCCTTGAAACTCCTGCCCTCAAACTCAGGCACTGAAACTCCTGCACTGAATCTCATGCCATGAATCTCATGTCCTGAAACTCACGCCCTGAATTACATGCCCTGACACTCCTGCCCTGAAACTCATGCCCTGAAACGGATGCCCTGAATCTCATGCCCTGAAAGTTCTGCCCTGAAACTAATGCACTGAAACTCATGCGCTAAATCTCATGACCTTAAACTCAAGCCGTGAATCTCCTGCCTTGAAACTCATGCCCTGAATCTCATGCCCTGAATCTCATGCCGTGAAATTCATACACTGAAACTCCTGCCCTGAAACTGATGCCCTGAATCTCATGCACTGAAATTCATGCCCTGAACCTCATGCCCTGAAACTCAAGCCCTGAATCTCATGCAGTGAAACTCATGCCCTAAATCTCACACCCTGAAACTCCTGCCCTGAAACTCATGCACTGAAGCTCATGCCCTGAATCACATGCCCTAAAACTCCTGCCCTGAATCATCTGCCCAGAAACTCATTATCTGAATCACATGCCCTGAAATTCCTGCCCTGAATCTCATGCCCTGAAACCCATGCCCTGAATTTCATGCCTTGAAACTCCTGCCCTCAAACTCATGCACTGAAACTCATGCCCTGAATCTCATGCCTTGAAACTCCTGTCCTGAATCTCATATCCTGAAACTCACGCCCTGAAACTCATACCCTGAAACTCATGCCCTGAATCTCGTGCCCTGAAACTTCTGCCCTGAAACTCATGCACTGAATCTCATGCGGTAAATCTCATGACCTTAAACTCAAGCCGTGAATCTCCTGCCCTGACACTCATGCCCTGAATTTCATGCTCTGAAAATCCTGCCCTGAAACTCATGCACTGAAAGACATGCCCTGAAACCCATGCCCTGAAACTCATGCCCTGAAACTCATGCCCTGAATCTCATGCCGTGAAACTCCTGCCCTCAAACTCATGCACTGAAACTCATGCTCTGAATCTCCTGCCCTGAAACTCCTGCACTGAAATACGAAGCCCTAAAACACCTGACTTGAAACTCAAGCCCCGAATCTCATGCCCTGAATCTCCTGCCCTGAATCTCCTGCCTTGAAACTCATGCCCTGAATCTCATGCCCTCAAACTCTTGCACTGAAACACCTGCCCTAAAGCACATGCCCTGAAATTCCTGCCCAGAACCTCATGCCCTGAATCTCATGCCGTGAAACTCATGCACTGAAACTCCTGCCCTGAAACTGATGCTCTGAATCTCATGCACTGACACTCATGCCCTGAACCTCATGCCCTGAAACTCAAGCCCTGAATCTCATGCACTGAAACTCATGTCCTAAATCTCATACCCTGAAACTCATACCCTGAAACTCATGCCCTGAATCTCGTGCCCTGAAACTTCTGCCCTGAAACTCATGCACTGAATCTCATGCGGTAAATCTCATGACCTTAAACTCAAGCCGTGAATCTCCTGCCCTGACACTCATGCCCTGAATTTCATGCTCTGAAAATCCTGCCCTGAAACTCATGCACTGAAAGACATGCCCTGAAACCCATGCCCTGAAACTCATGCCCTGAAACTCATGCCCTGAATCTCATGCCGTGAAACTCCTGCCCTCAAACTCATGCACTGAAACTCATGCTCTGAATCTCCTGCCCTGAAACTCCTGCACTGAAATACGAAGCCCTAAAACACCTGCCTTGAAACTCAAGCCCCGAATCTCATGCCCTGAATCTCCTGCCCTGAATCTCCTGCCTTGAAACTCATGCCCTGAATCTCATGCCCTCAAACTCTTGCACTGAAACACCTGCCCTAAAGCACATGCCCTGAAATTCCTGCCCTGAACCTCATGCCCTGAATCTCATGCCGTGAAACTCATGCACTGAAACTCCTGCCTTGAAACTCAAGCCCCGAATCTCATGCCCTGAATCTCCTGCCCTGAATCTCCTGCCTTGAAACTCATGCCCTGAATCTCATGCACTGAAACTCATGTCCTAAATCTCATACCCTGAAACTCCTGCCCTGAAACTCATGCACTGAAACTCATGTCCTGCATCACATGCCCTAAAACTCCTGCCCTGAATCATCTGCACAGAAACTCATTATCTGAATCACATGCCCTGAAATTCCTGCCCTGAATCTCATGCCCTCAAACTCATGCACTGAAACTCATGCACTGAAACTCATGTCCTGAAGCTCATGTCTTGAAACTCCTGTCCTGAATCTCATACCCTGAAACTCATGCCCTGAATCCCATGCCCTGAAAATCAAGCCCTGATTCTCCTGCCCTGAAACTCATGCCCTGAATCACATGCCCTAAAACTCCTGCCCTGAATCATCTGCCCAGAAACTCATTATCTGAATCACATGCCCTAAAATTCCTGCCATGAATCTCATGCCCTGAAACTCATGCCCTGAATCTCATGCCTTGAAACTCCTGTCCTGAATCTCATGCCCTGAAACTCCTGTCCTGAATCTCATGCCCTGAAACTCATGCACTGAATCTCATGCGCTAAATCTCATGACCTTAAACTCAAGCCGTGAATCTCCTGCCCTGAAACTCATGCCCTGAATGTCATACCCTGAAATTCCTGCCCTGAAACTCATGCCCTGAATCTCATGCACTGAAACTCATGCCCTAACTCTCATACCCTGAAACTCCTGCCCTGAAACTCATGCACTGAAACTCATACCCTGAATCACATGCCCTAAAACTCCTGCCCTGAATCATCTGCCCAGAAACTCATTATCTGAATCTCATGCCTTGAAACTCCTGCCCTCAAACTCAGGCACTGAAACTCATGCACTGAAACTCATGCCCTGAATCTCATGCCTTGAAGCTCCTGCCCTGAATCTCATGCACTGAAACTCCTGCACTGAATCTCATGCCATGAATCTCATATCGTGAAACTCACGCCCTGAATTACATGCCCTGAAACTCCTGCCCTGAAACTCATGCCCTGAAACGTATGCCCTGAATCTCATGCCCTGAACGTTCTGCCCTGAAACTAATGCACTGAATCTCATGCGCTAAATCTCATGACCTTAAACTCAAGCCGTGAATCTCCTGCCTTGAAACTCATGCCCTGAATCTCATGCCTTGAAACTCCTCTCCTCAATCTCATGCCCTGAAACTCATGCCCTGAATCCCATGCCCTGAAAATCAAGCCCTGATTCTCCTGCACTGAAACTCATGCCATGAATCTCATATCCTGAAACTCACGCCCTGAATTACATGCCCTGAAACTCCTGCCCTGAAACTCATGCCCTGAATGTCATATCCTGAAACTCAAGCCCTTATTCTCCTGCCCTCAAACTCATGCACTGAATCTCATGCCCTGAAACTCTTGCACTGAAACACCGGCCCTAAAACACCTACCCTAAATCTCATGCCCTGAACCTCAAGCCCTGAATCTCATGCCCTGAACCTCATGCCCTGAAACTCAAGCCCTGAATCTCATGCAATGAAACTCATGTCCTAAATCTCATACCCTGAAACTCCTCCCCTGAAACTCATGCACTGAAACTCATGTCCTGCCTCACATGCCCTAAAACTCCTGCCCTGAATCATCTGCACAGAAACTCATTATCTGAATCACACGCCCTGAAATTCCTGCCCTGAATCTCATGCCCTCAAACTCATGCACTGAAACTCATGCCCTGAAGCTCATGCCTTGAAACTCCTGTCCTGAATCTCATACCCTGAAACTCATGCCCTGAATCCCATGCCCTGAAACTCAAGCCCTGATTCTCCTGCCCTGAAACTCATGCCCTGAATCACATGCCCTAAAACTCCTGCCCTGAATCATCTGCCCAGAAACTCATTATCTGAATCACATGCCCTGAAATTCCTGCCATGAATGTCATGCCCTGAAACTCATCCCTGAACCTCATGCCTTGAAACTCCTGTCCTGAATCTCCTGCCCTGAAACTCATGCCCTGAATCTCATGCCTTGATACTCCTGCCTTCAAACGCATGCACTGAAACTCACGCACTGAATCTCATGCGCTAAATCTCATGACCTTAAACTCATGCCATGAACCTCGTATCCTGAAACTCACGCCCTGAATTACATGCCCTGAAACTCCTGCCCTGAAACTCGTGCCCTGAAACTTCTGCCCTGAAACTCATGCACTGAATCTCATGCGGTAAATCTCATGACCTTAAACTCAAGCCGTGAATCTTCTGCCCTGACACTCATGCCCTGAATTTCATGCTCTGAAAATCCTGCCCTGAAACTCATGCACTGAAAGACATGCCCTGAAACCCATGCCCTGAAACTCATGCCCTGAAACTCATGCCCTGAATCTCATGCCGTGAAACTCCTGCCCTCAAACTCATGCACTGAAACTCATGCTCTGAATCTCCTGCCCTGAAACTCCTGCACTGAAATACGAAGCCCTAAAACACCTGCCTTGAAACTCAAGCCCCGAATCTCATGCCCTGAATCTCCTGCCCTGAATCTCCTGCCTTGAAACTCATGCCCTGAATCTCATGCCCTCAAACTCTTGCACTGAAACACCTGCCCTAAAGCACATGCCCTGAAATTCCTGCCCTGAACCTCATGCCCTGAATCTCATGCCGTGAAACTCATGCACTGAAACTCCTGCCCTGAAACTGATGCTCTGAATCTCATGCACTGACACTCATGCCCTGAACCTCATGCCCTGAAACTCAAGCCCTGAATCTCATGCGCTGAAACTCATGTCCTAAATCTCATACCCTGAAACTCATACCCTGAAACTCATGCCCTGAATCTCGTGCCCTGAAACTTCTGCCCTGAAACTCATGCACTGAATCTCATGCGGTAAATCTCATGACCTTAAACTCAAGCCGTGAATCTCCTGCCCTGACACTCATGCCCTGAATTTCATGCTCTGAAAATCCTGCCCTGAAACTCATGCACTGAAAGACATGCCCTGAAACCCATGCCCTGAAACTCATGCCCTGAAACTCATGCCCTGAATCTCATGCCGTGAAACTCCTGCCCTCAAACTCATGCACTGAAACTCATGCTCTGAAACTCATGCACTGAAACTCATGTCCTGCATCACATGCCCTAAAACTCCTGCCCTGAATCATCTGCACAGAAACTCATTATCTGAATCACATGCCCTGAAATTCCTGCCCTGAATCTCATGCCCTCAAACTAATGCACTGAAACTCATGCACTGAAACTCATGTCCTAAATCTCATACCCTGAAACTCCTGCCCTGAAACTCATGCACTGAAACTCATGTCCTGCATCACATGCCCTAAAACTCCTGCCCTGAATCATCTGCACAGAAACTCATTATCTGAATCACATGCCCTGAAATTCCTGCCCTGAATCTCATGCCCTCAAACTCATGCACTGAAACTCATGCACTGAAACTCATGTCCTGAAGCTCATGTCTTGAAATTCCTGTCCTGAATCTCATACCCTGAAACTCATGCCCTGAATCCCATGCCCTGAAAATCAAGCCCTGATTCTCCTGCCCTGAAACTCATGCCCTGAATCACATGCCCTAAAACTCCTGCCCTGAATCATCTGCCCAGAAACTCATTATCTGAATCACATGCCCTAAAATTCCTGCCATGAATCTCATGCCCTGAAACTCATGCCCTGAATCTCATGCCTTGAAACTCCTGTCCTGAATCTCATGCCCTGAAACTCCTGTCCTGAATCTCATGCCCTGAAACTCATGCACTGAATCTCATGCGCTAAATCTCATGACCTTAAACTCAAGCCGTGAATCTCCTGCCCTGAAACTCATGCCCTGAATGTCATACCCTGAAATTCCTGCCCTGAAACTCATGCCCTGAATCTCATGCACTGAAACTCATGCCCTAACTCTCATACCCTGAAACTCCTGCCCTGAAACTCATGCACTGAAACTCATACCCTGAATCACATGCCCTAAAACTCCTGCCCTGAATCATCTGCCCAGAAACTCATTATCTGAATCTCATGCCTTGAAACTCCTGCCCTCAAACTCAGGCACTGAAACTCATGCACTGAAACTCATGCCCTGAATCTCATGCCTTGAAGCTCCTGCCCTGAATCTCATGCACTGAAACTCCTGCACTGAATCTCATGCCATGAATCTCATATCCTGAAACTCACGCCCTGAATTACATGCCCTGAAACTCCTGCCCTGAAACTCATGCCCTGAAACGGATGCCCTGAATCTCATGCACTGAAAGTTCTGCCCTGAAACTAATGCACTCAATGTCATGCGCTAAATCTCATGACCTTAAACTCAAGCCGTGAATCTCCTGCCTTGAAACTCATGCCCTGAATCTCATGCCTTGAAACTCCTGTCCTGAATCTCATGCCCTGAAACTCATGCCCTGAATCCCATGCCCTGAAACTCAAGCCCTGATTCTCCTGCCCTGAAACTCATGCCCTGAATCTCATGCCTTGAAACTCCTGCCCTCAAACTCATGTACTGAAACTCATGCCTTGAAACTCCTGTCCTGAATCTCATGCCCTGAAACTCATGCCCTGAATCTCATGACCTGAAACTCAAGCCCTTATTCTCCTGCCCTGAAACTTATGCCCTGAATCTCATGCCTTGATACTCCTGCCCTCAAACTCATGCACTGAAACTCATGCACTGAATCTCATGCGCTAAATCTCATGACCTTAAACTCAAGCCGTGAATCTCCTGCCCTGAAACTCATGCCCTGAATGTCATACCCTGAAATTCCTGCCCTGAAACTCATGTACTGAATCTCATGCCCTGAAACTCTTGCACAGAAACACCTACCCTAAAACTCATGCCCTGAATCTCATGCACTGAAACTCATGCCCTAAATCTCATACCCTGAAACTCTTGCCCTGAAACTCATGCACTGAAACTCATACCCTGAATCACATGCCCTAAAATTCCTGCCCTGAATCATCTGCCCAGAAAATCATTATCTGAATCACATGCCCTGAAATTCCTGCCCTGAATCTCATGCCCTGAAACTCATGCCCTGAATCTCATGCCCTCAAACTCAGGGACTGAAACTCATGCACTGAAACTCATGCCCTGAATCTCATGCCTTGAAACTCCTGTCCTGAATCTCATGCACTGAAATTCCTGCACTGAATCTCATGCCATGAATCTCATATCCTGAAACTCACGCCCTGAATTACATGCCCTGAAACTCCTGCCCTGAAACTCATGCCCTGAAACGGATGCCCTGAATCTCATGCCCTGAAAGTTCTGCCCTGAAACTAATGCACTGAATCTCATGCGCTAAATCTCATGACGTTAAACTCAAGCCGTGAATCTCCTGCCTTGAAACTCATGCCCTGAATCTCATGCCTTGAAACTCCTGTCCTGAATCTCATGCCGTGAAACTCATGCCCTGAATCCCATGCCCTGAAACTCAAGCCCTGATTCTCCTGCCCTGAAACTCATGCCCTGAATCTCATGCCTTGAAACCCCTGCCCTCAAAATCATGCACTGAAACTCATGCACTGAAACTCACGCCCTGATTTACATGCCCTGAAACTCCTGTCCTGAAACTCATGCCCTGAAATTCATGCCCTGAATCTCATGCCCTGAAACTCAAGCCCTTATTCTCCTGCCCTGAAACCCATGCCCTGAATCTCATGCCTTGAAACTCCTGCCCTCAAACTCATGCACTGAAGATCATGCACTGAAACTCACGCCCTGAATTACATGCCCTGAAACTCCTGTCCTGAAACTCATGCCCTGAAACTCATGCCCTGAATCTCTTGCCCTGAAACTCAAGCCCTGATTCTCCTGCCCTGAAACTCATGCCCTGAATCTCATGCCTTGAAACTCCTGCCCTCAAACTCATGCACTGAAACTCATGCACTGAAACTCACGCCCTGAATTACATGCCCTGAAACTCCTGCCCTGAAACTCATTCCCTGAAACTCATGCCCTGAATCTCTTGCCCTGAAACTCAAGCCCTTATTCTCCTGCCCTGAAACTCATGCCCTGAATCTCATGCCCTGAAACTCTTGCACTGAAACACCTACCCTAACACTCATGCCCTGAAACTCATTCCCTGAATCTCATGCCCTCAAACTCTTGCACTGAAACACCTGCCCTATAACACATGCCCTGAATGTCATGCCCTGAAATTCCTGCCCTGAAACTCATGCCCTGAATCTCATGCCCTGAAAGTCTTGCACTGAAACACCTTCCCTAAAACTCATTCCCTGAATCTCATGCCGTGAAACTCATGCACTGAAACTCCTGCCCTGAAACTGATGCCCTGAATCTCATGCACTGAAACTCATGCCCTGAACCTCATGCCCTGAAACTCAAGCCCTGAATCTCATGCACTGAAGCTCATGCCCTAAATCTCATACCCTGAAACTCCTGCCCTGAAACTCATGCACTGAAACTCATGCCCTGAATCACATGCCCTAAAATTCCTGCCCTGAATCTTCTGCCCAGAAACTCATTATCTGAATCACATGCCCTGAAATTCCTACCCTGAATGTCATGCCCTGAAACTCATGCCCTGAATCTCATGCCTTGAAACTCCTGCCCTCAAACTCATGCACTGAAACTCATGCAGTGAAACTCATGCCCTGAATCTCATGCCTTGAAACTCCTGCCCTGAATCTCATGCCCTGAAACTCATGCCCTCAATCTCATGCCCTGAAACTCCTGCACTGAAACTCATGCCATGAATCTCATATCCTGAAACTCACGCCCTGAATTACATGCCCTGAATCTCATATCCTGAAACTCAAGCCCTTATTCTCCTGCCCTGAAACTCATGCCCGGAATCTCATGCCTTGATACTCCTGCCCTCAAACTCATGCACTGAAACTCATGCACTGAAACTCCTGCCCTGAATTGATGCTCTGAATCTCATGCACTGACACTAATGCCCTGAACCTCATGCCCTGAAACTCAAGCCCTGAATCTCATGCACTGAAACTCATGTCCTAAACCTCATACCCTGAAACTCCTGCCCTGAAACTCATGCACTGAAACTCATGTCCTGCATCACATGCCCTAAAACTCCTGCCCTGAATCATCTGCACAGAAACTCATTATCTGAATCTCATGCCCTGAAACTTCTGCCCTGAAACTCATGCACTGAATCTCATGCGCTAAATCTCATGACCTTAAACTCAAGCCTTGTATCTCCTGCCCTGAAACTTATGCCCTGAATGTCATGCACTGAAATTCCTGCCCTGAAACTCATGCCCTGAATGCAATGCCTTGAAATTCCTGTCCTGAATCTCATGCCCTGAAACTCCTGCACTGAAACTCATGCCATGAATCTCATATCCAGAAACTCAGGCCCTGAATTACATGCCCTGAAACTCCTGCCCTGAAACTCATGCCCTGAAACTCATGCCCTAAAACTTCTGCCCTGAAACTCATGCACTGAATCTCATGCGCTGAATCTCATGACCTTAAACTCAAGCCTTGAATCTCCTGCCCTGAAACTTATGCCCTGAATCTCATGCCTTGAAACTCCTGCCCTCAAACTCATGCACTGAAACTCATGCAGTGAAACTCATGCCCTGAATCACATGCCCTGAAATTCCTGCCCTGAATCTCATGCCCTGAAACTCATGCCCTGAATCTCATGCCCTCAAACTCAGGGACTGAAACTCATGCACTGAAACTCATGCCCTGAATCTCATGCCTTGAAACTCCTGTCCTGAATCTCATGCACTGAAATTCCTGCACTGAATCTCATGCCATGAATCTCATATCCTGAAACTCACGCCCTGAATTACATGCCCTGAAACTCCTGCCCTGAAACTCATGCCCTGAAACGGATGCCCTGAATCTCATGCCCTGAAAGTTCTGCCCTGAAACTAATGCACTGAATCTCATGCGCTAAATCTCATGACCTTAAACTCAAGCCGTGAATCTCCTGCCTTGAAACTCATGCCCTGAATCTCATGCCTTGAAACTCCTGTCCTGAATCTCATGCCGTGAAACTCATGCCCTGAATCCCGTGCCCTGAAACTCAAGCCCTGATTCTCCTGCCCTGAAACTCATGCCCTGAATCTCATGCCTTGAAACCCCTGCCCTCAAAATCATGCACTGAAACTCATGCACTGAAACTCACGCCCTGATTTACATGCCCTGAAACTCCTGTCCTGAAACTCATGCCCTGAAATTCATGCCCTGAATCTCATGCCCTGAAACTCAAGCCCTTATTCTCCTGCCCTGAAACCCATGCCCTGAATCTCATGCCTTGAAACTCCTGCCCTCAAACTCATGCACTGAAGCTCATGCACTGAAACTCACGCCCTGAATTACATGCCCTGAAACTCCTGTCCTGAAACTCATGCCCTGAAACTCATGCCCTGAATCTCTTGTCCTGAAACTCAAGCCCTGATTCTCCTGCCCTGAAACTCATGCCCTGAATCTCATGCCTTGAAACTCCTGCCCTCAAACTCATGCACTGAAACTCATGCACTGAAACTCACGCCCTGAATTACATGCCCTGAAACTCCTGTCCTGAAACTCATTCCCTGAAACTCATGCCCTGAATCTCTTGCCCTGAAACTCAAGCCCTTATTCTCCTGCTTTGAAACTCATGCCCTGAATCTCATGCCCTGAAACTTCTGCCCTGAAACTCATGCACTGAATCTCATGCGCTAAATCTCATGACCTTAAACTCAAGCCGTGAATCTCCTGCCCTGAAACTCATGCCCTGAATGTCATGCCCTGAAATTCCTGCCCTGAAACTCATGCCCTGAATCTCATGCCCTGAAACTCTTGCACTGAAACACCTACCCTAACACTCATGCCCTGAAACTCATTCCCTGAATCTCATGCCCTCAAACTCTTGCACTGAAACACCTGCCCTATAACACATGCCCTGAATGTCATGCCCTGAAATTCCTGCCCTGAAACTCATGCCCTGAATCTCATGCCCTGAAAGTCTTGCACTGAAACACCTTCCCTAAAACTCATTCCCTGAATCTCATGCCGTGAAACTCATGCACTGAAACTCCTGCCCTGAAACTGATGCCCTGAATCTCATGCACTGAAACTCATGCCCTGAACCTCATGCCCTGAAACTCAAGCCCTGAATCTCATGCACTGAAGCTCATGCCCTAAATCTCATACCCTGAAACTCCTGCCCTGAAACTCATGCACTGAAACTCATGCCCTGAATCACATGCCCTAAAACTCCTGCCCTGAATCTTCTGCCCAGAAACTCATTATCTGAATCACATGCCCTGAAATTCCTACCCTGAATGTCATGCCCTGAAACTCATGCCCTGAATCTCATGCCTTGAAACTCCTGCCCTCAAACTCATGCACTGAAACTCATGCAGTGAAACTCATGCCCTGAATCTCATGCCTTGAAACTCCTGCCCTGAATCTCATGCCCTGAAACTCATGCCCTCAATCTCATGCCCTGAAACTCCTGCACTGAAACTCATGCCATGAATCTCATATCCTGAAACTCACGCCCTGAATTACATGCCCTGAATCTCATATCCTGAAACTCAAGCCCTTATTCTCCTGCCCTGAAACTCATGCCCGGAATCTCATGCCTTGATACTCCTGCCCTCAAACTCATGCACTGAAACTCATGCACTGAAACTCCTGCCCTGAATTGATGCTCTGAATCTCATGCACTGACACTAATGCCCTGAACCTCATGCCCTGAAACTCAAGCCCTGAATCTCATGCACTGAAACTCATGTCCTAAACCTCATACCCTGAAACTCCTGCCCTGAAACTCATGCACTGAAACTCATGTCCTGCATCACATGCCCTAAAACTCCTGCCCTGAATCATCTGCACAGAAACTCATTATCTGAATCTCATGCCCTGAAACTTCTGCCCTGAAACTCATGCACTGAATCTCATGCGCTAAATCTCATGAACTTAAACTCAAGCCTTGAATCTCCTGCCCTGAAACTTATGCCCTGAATGTCATGCACTGAAATTCCTGCCCTGAAACTCATGCCCTGAATGCAATGCCTTGAAATTCCTGTCCTGAATCTCATGCCCTGAAACTCCTGCACTGAAACTCATGCCATGAATCTCATATCCTGAAACTCAGGCCCTGAATTACATGCCCTGAAACTCCTGCCCTGAAACTCATGCCCTGAAACTCATGCCCTAAAACTTCTGCCCTGAAACTCATGCACTGAATCTCATGCGCTGAATCTCATGACCTTAAACTCAAGCCTTGAATCTCCTGCCCTGAAACTTATGCCCTGAATCTCATGCCTTGAAACTCCTGCCCTCAAACTCATGCACTGAAACTCATGCAGTGAAACTCATGCCCTGAATCACATGCCCTGAAATTCCTACCCTGAATCTCATGCCCTGAAACTCATGCCCTGAATCTCATGCCTTGAAATTCCTGCCCTCAAACTCATGCCCTGAAACTCCTGCCCTGAAGCTCATGCCCTGAAACTCATGCCTTGAATCTCATGCCCTGAAACTCCTGCACTGAAACTCATGCCATGAATCTCATATCCTGAAACTCACGCCCTGAATTACATGCCCTGAAACTCCTGCCCTGAAACTCATGCCCTGAATGTCATATCCTGAAACTCAAGCCCTTATTCTCCTGCCCTCAAACTCATGCACTGAATCTCATGCCCTGAAACTCTTGCACTGAAACACCGGCCCTAAAACACCTACCCTAAATCTCATGCCCTGAACCTCAAGCCCTGAATCTCATGCCGTGAAACTCATGCACTGAAACTCCTGTCCTGAAACTGATGCTCTGAATCTCATGCACTGACACTCATGCCCTGAACCTCATGCCCTGAAACTCAAGCCCTGAATCTCATGCAATGAAACTCATGTCCTAAATCTCATACCCTGAAACTCCTCCCCTGAAACTCATGCACTGAAACTCATGTCCTGCCTCACATGCCCTAAAACTCCTGCCCTGAATCATCTGCACAGAAACTCATTATCTGAATCACATGCCCTGAAATTCCTGCCCTGAATCTCATGCCCTCAAACTCATGCACTGAAACTCATGCCTGAAGCTCATGCCTTGAAACTCCTGTCCTGAATCTCATACCCTGAAACTCATGCCCTGAATCCCATGCCCTGAAACTCAAGCCCTGATTCTCCTGCCCTGAAACTCATGCCCTGAATCACATGCCCTAAAACTCCTGCCCTGAATCATCTGCCCAGAAACTCATTATCTGAATCACATGCCCTGAAATTCCTGCCATGAATGTCATGCCCTGAAACTCATCCCTGAACCTCATGCCTTGAAACTCCTGTCCTGAATCTCCTGCCCTGAAACTCATGCCCTGAATCTCATGCCTTGATACTCCTGCCTTCAAACGCATGCACTGAAACTCACGCACTGAATCTCATGCGCTAAATCTCATGACCTTAAACTCATGCCATGAACCTCATATCCTGAAACTCACGCCCTGAATTACATGCCCTGAAACTCCTGCCCTGAAACTCATGCCCTGAAACGGATGCCCTGAATCTCATGCCCTGAAAGTTCTGCTCTGAAACTAATGCACTGAATCTCATGCGCTAAATCTCATGACCTTAAACTCAAGCCGTGAATCTCCTGCCTTGAAACTCATGCCCTGAATCTCATGCCTTGAAACTCCTGTCCTGAATCTCATGCCCTGAAACTCATGCTCTGAATCCCATGCCCTGAAACTCAAGCCCTGATTCTCCTGCCCTGAAACTCATGCCCTGAATCTCATGCCTTGAAACTCCTGCCCTCAAACTCATGCACTGAAACTCATGCACTGAAACTCACGCCCTGAATTACATGCCCTGAAACTCCTGTCCTGAAACTCATGCCCTGAATCTCATGCCCTGAATCTCATGCCCTGAAACTCAAGCCCTTATTCTCCTGCCCTTAAACCCATGCCCTGAATCTCATGCCCTGAAACTTCTGCCCTGAAACTCATGCACTGAATCTCATGCGCTAAATCTCATGACCTTAAACTCAAGCCGTGAATCTCCTGCCCTGAAACTCATGCCCTGAATATCATGCCCTGAAATTCCTGCCTGAAACTCATGCCCTGAATCTCATGCCCTGAAACTCATGCCGTGAAATTCATGCCCTGAAACTCAAGCCCTGAATCTCATGCACTGAAACTCATGCCCTAAATCTCACACCCTGAAACCCCTGCCCTGAAACTCACGCACTTAAACTCATGCCCTGAATCACATGCCCTAAAACTCCTGCCCTGAATCTTCTGCCCAGAAACTCATTATCTGAATCACATGCCCTGAAATTCCTGCCCTGAATCTCATGCCCTGAAACCCATGCCCTGAATTTCATGCCTTGAAACTCCTGCCCTCAAACTCATGCACTGAAACTCATGCCCTGAATCTCATGCCTTGAAACTCCTGTCCTGAATCTCATGCCCAGAAAATTATGCCCTGAATGTCATTCCCTGAAATTCCTGCACTGAAACTCATGCCCTGAATCTCATGCCCTGAAACTCTTGCAATGAAACTCATTCCCTGAATCTCATCCCTCAAACTCTTGCACTGAAACACCTGACCTATAACACATGCCCTGAATGTCATGCCCTGAAATTCCTGCCCTGAAACTCATGCCCTGAATCTCATGCCCTGAAACTCTTGCACTGAAACACCTACCCTAAAACTCATGCCCTGAATCTCATGCCGTGAAACTCATGCACTGAAACTCCTGCCCTGAAACTGATGCCCTGAATCTCATGCACTGAAACTCATGCCCTGAACCTCATGCCCTGAAATTCAAGCCCTGAATCTCATGCACAGAAGCTCATGCCCTAAATCTCATACCCTGAAACTCCTGCCCTGAATCTTTTGCCCAGAAAATTATGCCCTGAATCTCATGCCCTGAAACTCCTGCACTGAAACTCATGCCATGAATCTCATATCCTGAAACTCACGCCCTCAAACTCATGCCCTGAAACTCATGCCCTGAATCTCGTGCCCTGAAACTTCTGCCCTGAAACTCATGCACTGAATCTCATGCGCTAAATCTCATGACCTTAAACTCAAGCCGTGAATCTCCTGCCCTGACACTCATGCCCTGAATTTCATGCTCTGAAAATCCTGCCCTGAAACTCATGCACTGAAAGACATGCCTTGAAACCCATGCCCTGAAACTCATGCCCTGAAACTCATGCCCTGAATCTCATGCCGTGAAACCACAGACCTGAAACCCATGCCCTGAAACTCATGCCCTGAAACTCATGCCCTGAATCTCATGCCGTGAATCTCCTGCCCTCAAACTCATGCACTGAAAGTCATGCTCTGAATCTCCTGCCCTGAAACTCCTGCACTGAAATACGTGCCCTAAAACACCTGCCTTGAAACTCAAGCCCCGAATCTCATGCCCTGAATCTCCTGCCCTGAATCTCCTGCTTGAAACTCATGCCCTGAATCTCATGCCCTCAAACTCTTGCACTGAAACACCTGCCCTAAAGCACATGCCCTGAAATTCCTGTCCTGAAACTCATGCCCTGAATCTCATGCCCTGAAACTCTTGCACTGAGACTCCTGCCCTGAAACTGATGCCCTGAATGTCATGCACTGACACTCATGCCCTGAACCTCATGCCCTGAAACTCAAGCCCTGAATCTCATGCACTGAAACTCATGCCCTAAATCTCATACCCTGAAAATCCTGCCCTGAAACTCATGCACTGAAACTCATGCCCTGAATCACATGCCCTAAAACTCCTGCCCTGATTCATCTGCACAGAAAGTCATTACCTGAATCACATGCCCTGAAATTCCTTCCCTGAATCTCATGCCCTGACACTGATGCCCTGAATCTCATGCCTTGAAACTCCTGCCCTCAAACTCATGCACTGAAACTCATGCTCTGAATCTCCTGCCCTGAAACTCCTGCACGGAAATACGTGCCCTAAAACACCTGCCTTGAAACTCAAGCCCCGAATCTCATGCCCTGAATCTCCTGCCTTGAAACTCATGCCCTGAATCTCATGCCCTCAAACTCTTGCACTGAAACACCTGCCCTAAAACACATGCCCTGAATCTCATGTCCTGAAATTCCTGCCCTGATACTCATGCCCTGAAACTCCTGCACTGAAAAACCTACCCTAAATCTCATGCCCTGAACCTCATGCCCTGAATGTCATGCCGTGAAACTCATGCACTGAAACTCCTGCCCTGAAACTGATGCTCTGAATCTCATGCACTGACACTCATGCCCTGAACCTCATGCCCTGAAACTCAAGCCCTGAATCTCATGCACTGAAACTCATGTCCTAAATCTCATGCCTTGATACTCCTGCCTTCAAACGCATGCACTGAAACTCACGCACTGAATCTCATGCGCTAAATCTCATGACCTTAAACTCATGCCATGAACCTCGTATCCTGAAACTCACGCCCTGAATTACATGCCCTGAAACTCCTGCCCTGAAACTCGTGCCCTGAAACTTCTGCCCTGAAACTCATGCACTGAATCTCATGCGGTAAATCTCATGACCTTAAACTCAAGCCGTGAATCTTCTGCCCTGACACTCATGCCCTGAATTTCATGCTCTGAAAATCCTGCCCTGAAACTCATGCACTGAAAGACATGCCCTGAAACCCATGCCCTGAAACTCATGCCCTGAAACTCATGCCCTGAATCTCATGCCGTGAAACTCCTGCCCTCAAACTCATGCACTGAAACTCATGCTCTGAATCTCCTGCCCTGAAACTCCTGCACTGAAATACGAAGCCCTAAAACACCTGCCTTGAAACTCAAGCCCCGAATCTCATGCCCTGAATCTCCTGCGCTGAATCTCCTGCCTTGAAACTCATGCCCTGAATCTCATGCCCTCAAACTCTTGCACTGAAACACCTGCCCTAAAGCACATGCCCTGAAATTCCTGTCCTGAAACTCATGCCCTGAATCTCATGCCCTGAAACTCTTGCACTGAGACTCCTGCCCTGAAACTGATGCCCTGAATGTCATGCACTGACACTCATGCCCTGAACCTCATGCCCTGAAACTCAAGCCCTGAATCTCATGCACTGAAACTCATGCCCTAAATCTCATACCCTGAAAATCCTGCCCTGAAACTCATGCACTGAAACTCATGCCCTGAATCACATGCCCTAAAACTCCTGCCCTGATTCATCTGCACAGAAAGTCATTACCTGAATCACATGCCCTGAAATTCCTTCCCTGAATCTCATGCCCTGACACTGATGCCCTGAATCTCATGCCTTGAAACTCCTGCCCTCAAACTCATGCACTGAAACTCATGCTCTGAATCTCCTGCCCTGAAACTCCTGCACGGAAATACGTGCCCTAAAACACCTGCCTTGAAACTCAAGCCCCGAATCTCATGCCCTGAATCTCCTGCCTTGAAACTCATGCCCTGAATCTCATGCCCTCAAACTCTTGCACTGAAACACCTGCCCTAAAACACATGCCCTGAATCTCATGTCCTGAAATTCCTGCCCTGATACTCATGCCCTGAAACTCCTGCACTGAAAAACCTACCCTAAATCTCATGCCCTGAACCTCATGCCCTGAATGTCATGCCGTGAAACTCATGCACTGAAACTCCTGCCCTGAAACTGATGCTCTGAATCTCATGCACTGACACTCATGCCCTGAACCTCATGCCCTGAAACTCAAGCCCTGAATCTCATGCACTGAAACTCATGTCCTAAATCTCATGCCTTGATACTCCTGCCTTCAAACGCATGCACTGAAACTCACGCACTGAATCTCATGCGCTAAATCTCATGACCTTAAACTCATGCCATGAACCTCGTATCCTGAAACTCACGCCCTGAATTACATGCCCTGAAACTCCTGCCCTGAAACTCGTGCCCTGAAACTTCTGCCCTGAAACTCATGCACTGAATCTCATGCGGTAAATCTCATGACCTTAAACTCAAGCCGTGAATCTTCTGCCCTGACACTCATGCCCTGAATTTCATGCTCTGAAAATCCTGCCCTGAAACTCATGCACTGAAAGACATGCCCTGAAACCCATGCCCTGAAACTCATGCCCTGAAACTCATGCCCTGAATCTCATGCCGTGAAACTCCTGCCCTCAAACTCATGCACTGAAACTCATGCTCTGAATCTCCTGCCCTGAAACTCCTGCACTGAAATACGAAGCCCTAAAACACCTGCCTTGAAACTCAAGCCCCGAATCTCATGCCCTGAATCTCCTGCGCTGAATCTCCTGCCTTGAAACTCATGCCCTGAATCTCATGCCCTCAAACTCTTGCACTGAAACACCTGCCCTAAAGCACATGCCCTGAAATTCCTGCCCTGAACCTCATGCCCTGAATCTCATGCCGTGAAACTCATGCACTGAAACTCCTGCCCTGAAACTGATGCTCTGAATCTCATGCACTGACACTCATGCCCTGAACCTCATGCCCTGAAACTCAAGCCCTGAATCTCATGCGCTGAAACTCATGTCCTAAATCTCATACCCTGAAACTCATACCCTGAAACTCATGCCCTGAATCTCGTGCCCTGAAACTTCTGCCCTGAAACTCATGCACTGAATCTCATGCGGTAAATCTCATGACCTTAAACTCAAGCCGTGAATCTCCTGCCCTGACACTCATGCCCTGAATTTCATGCTCTGAAAATCCTGCCCTGAAACTCATGCACTGAAAGACATGCCCTGAAACCCATGCCCTGAAACTCATGCCCTGAAACTCATGCCCTGAATCTCATGCCGTGAAACTCCTGCCCTCAAACTCATGCACTGAAACTCATGCTCTGAAACTCATGCACTGAAACTCATGTCCTGCATCACATGCCCTAAAACTCCTGCCCTGAATCATCTGCACAGAAACTCATTATCTGAATCACATGCCCTGAAATTCCTGCCCTGAATCTCATGCCCTCAAACTAATGCACTGAAACTCATGCACTGAAACTCATGTCCTAAATCTCATACCCTGAAACTCCTGCCCTGAAACTCATGCACTGAAACTCATGTCCTGCATCACATGCCCTAAAACTCCTGCCCTGAATCATCTGCACAGAAACTCATTATCTGAATCACATGCCCTGAAATTCCTGCCCTGAATCTCATGCCCTCAAACTCATGCACTGAAACTCATGCACTGAAACTCATGTCCTGAAGCTCATGTCTTGAAATTCCTGTCCTGAATCTCATACCCTGAAACTCATGCCCTGAATCCCATGCCCTGAAAATCAAGCCCTGATTCTCCTGCCCTGAAACTCATGCCCTGAATCACATGCCCTAAAACTCCTGCCCTGAATCATCTGCCCAGAAACTCATTATCTGAATCACATGCCCTGAAATTCCTGCCATGAATCTCATGCCCTGAAACTCATGCCCTGAATCTCATGCCTTGAAACTCCAGTCCTGAATCTCATGCCCTGAAACTCCTGTCCTGAATCTCATGCCCTGAAACTCATGCACTGAATCTCATGCGCTAAATCTCATGACCTTAAACTCAAGCCGTGAATCTCCTGCCCTGAAACTCATGCCCTGAATGTCATACCCTGAAATTCCTGCCCTGAAACTCATGCCCTGAATCTCATGCACTGAAACTCATGCCCTAACTCTCATACCCTGAAACTCCTGCCCTGAAACTCATGCACTGAAACTCATACCCTGAATCACATGCCCTAAAACTCCTGCCCTGAATCATCTGCCCAGAAACTCATTATCTGAATCTCATGCCTTGAAACTCCTGCCCTCAAACTCAGGCACTGAAACTCATGCACTGAAACTCATGCCCTGAATCTCATGCCTTGAAGCTCCTGCCCTGAATCTCATGCACTGAAACTCCTGCACTGAATCTCATGCCATGAATCTCATATCCTGAAACTCACGCCCTGAATTACATGCCCTGAAACTCCTGCCCTGAAACTCATGCCCTGAAACGGATGCCCTGAATCTCATGCACTGAAAGTTCTGCCCTGAAACTAATGCACTCAATGTCATGCGCTAAATCTCATGACCTTAAACTCAAGCCGTGAATCTCCTGCCTTGAAACTCATGCCCTGAATCTCATGCCTTGAAACTCCTGTCCTGAATCTCATGCCCTGAAACTCATGCCCTGAATCCCATGCCCTGAAACTCAAGCCCTGATTCTCCTGCCCTGAAACTCATGCCCTGAATCTCATGCCTTGAAACTCCTGCCCTCAAACTCATGTACTGAAACTCATGCCTTGAAACTCCTGTCCTGAATCTCATGCCCTGAAACTCATGCCCTGAATCTCATGACCTGAAACTCAAGCCCTTATTCTCCTGCCCTGAAACTTATGCCCTGAATCTCATGCCTTGATACTCCTGCCCTCAAACTCATGCACTGAAACTCATGCACTGAATCTCATGCGCTAAATCTCATGACCTTAAACTCAAGCCGTGAATCTCCTGCCCTGAAACTCATGCCCTGAATGTCATACCCTGAAATTCCTGCCCTGAAACTCATGTACTGAATCTCATGCCCTGAAACTCTTGCACAGAAACACCTACCCTAAAACTCATGCCCTGAATCTCATGCACTGAAACTCATGCCCTAAATCTCATACCCTGAAACTCTTGCCCTGAAACTCATGCACTGAAACTCATACCCTGAATCACATGCCCTAAAATTCCTGCCCTGAATCATCTGCCCAGAAAATCATTATCTGAATCACATGCCCTGAAATTCCTGCCCTGAATCTCATGCCCTGAAACTCATGCCCTGAATCTCATGCCCTCAAACTCAGGGACTGAAACTCATGCACTGAAACTCATGCCCTGAATCTCATGCCTTGAAACTCCTGTCCTGAATCTCATGCACTGAAATTCCTGCACTGAATCTCATGCCATGAATCTCATATCCTGAAACTCACGCCCTGAATTACATGCCCTGAAACTCCTGCCCTGAAACTCATGCCCTGAAACGGATGCCCTGAATCTCATGCCCTGAAAGTTCTGCCCTGAAACTAATGCACTGAATCTCATGCGCTAAATCTCATGACGTTAAACTCAAGCCGTGAATCTCCTGCCTTGAAACTCATGCCCTGAATCTCATGCCTTGAAACTCCTGTCCTGAATCTCATGCCGTGAAACTCATGCCCTGAATCCCATGCCCTGAAACTCAAGCCCTGATTCTCCTGCCCTGAAACTCATGCCCTGAATCTCATGCCTTGAAACCCCTGCCCTCAAAATCATGCACTGAAACTCATGCACTGAAACTCACGCCCTGATTTACATGCCCTGAAACTCCTGTCCTGAAACTCATGCCCTGAAATTCATGCCCTGAATCTCATGCCCTGAAACTCAAGCCCTTATTCTCCTGCCCTGAAACCCATGCCCTGAATCTCATGCCTTGAAACTCCTGCCCTCAAACTCATGCACTGAAGCTCATGCACTGAAACTCACGCCCTGAATTACATGCCCTGAAACTCCTGTCCTGAAACTCATGCCCTGAAACTCATGCCCTGAATCTCTTGCCCTGAAACTCAAGCCCTGATTCTCCTGCCCTGAAACTCATGCCCTGAATCTCATGCCTTGAAACTCCTGCCCTCAAACTCATGCACTGAAACTCATGCACTGAAACTCACGCCCTGAATTACATGCCCTGAAACTCCTGCCCTGAAACTCATTCCCTGAAACTCATGCCCTGAATCTCTTGCCCTGAAACTCAAGCCCTTATTCTCCTGCCCTGAAACTCATGCCCTGAATCTCATGCCCTGAAACTTCTGCCCTGAAACTCATGCACTGAATCTCATGCGCTAAATCTCATGACCTTAAACTCAAGCCGTGAATCTCCTGCCCTGAAACTCATGCCCTGAATGTCATGCCCTGAAATTCCTGCCCTGAAACTCATGCCCTGAATCTCATGCCCTGAAACTCTTGCACTGAAACACCTACCCTAACACTCATGCCCTGAAACTCATTCCCTGAATCTCATGCCCTCAAACTCTTGCACTGAAACACCTGCCCTATAACACATGCCCTGAATGTCATGCCCTGAAATTCCTGCCCTGAAACTCATTGCCTGAATCTCATGCCCTGAAAGTCTTGCACTGAAACACCTTCCCTAAAACTCATTCCCTGAATCTCATGCCGTGAAACTCATGCACTGAAACTCCTGCCCTGAAACTGATGCCCTGAATCTCATGCACTGAAACTCATGCCCTGAACCTCATGCCCTGAAACTCAAGCCCTGAATCTCATGCACTGAAGCTCATGCCCTAAATCTCATACCCTGAAACTCCTGCCCTGAAACTCATGCACTGAAACTCATGCCCTGAATCACATGCCCTAAAATTCCTGCCCTGAATCTTCTGCCCAGAAACTCATTATCTGAATCACATGCCCTGAAATTCCTACCCTGAATGTCATGCCCTGAAACTCATGCCCTGAATCTCATGCCTTGAAACTCCTGCCCTCAAACTCATGCACTGAAACTCATGCAGTGAAACTCATGCCCTGAATCTCATGCCTTGAAACTCCTGCCCTGAATCTTATGCCCTGAAACTCATGCCCTCAATCTCATGCCCTGAAACTCCTGCACTGAAACTCATGCCATGAATCTCATATCCTGAAACTCACGCCCTGAATTACATGCCCTGAATCTCATATCCTGAAACTCAAGCCCTTATTCTCCTGCCCTGAAACTCATGCCCGGAATCTCATGCCTTGATACTCCTGCCCTCAAACTCATGCACTGAAACTCATGCACTGAAACTCCTGCCCTGAATTGATGCTCTGAATCTCATGCACTGACACTAATGCCCTGAACCTCATGCCCTGAAACTCAAGCCCTGAATCTCATGCACTGAAACTCATGTCCTAAACCTCATACCCTGAAACTCCTGCCCTGAAACTCATGCACTGAAACTCATGTCCTGCATCACATGCCCTAAAACTCCTGCCCTGAATCATCTGCACAGAAACTCATTATCTGAATCTCATGCCCTGAAACTTCTGCCCTGAAACTCATGCACTGAATCTCATGCGCTAAATCTCATGACCTTAAACTCAAGCCTTGAATCTCCTGCCCTGAAACTTATGCCCTGAATGTCATGCACTGAAATTCCTGCACTGAAAC
This sequence comes from Mobula birostris, assembly GCF_030028105.1. NCBI lineage: Eukaryota > Metazoa > Chordata > Chondrichthyes > Myliobatiformes > Myliobatidae > Mobula > Mobula birostris. Next base: position 69,047 of record NW_027278286.1, read on the forward strand.
TCATGCCCTGAATGCAATGCCTTGAAATTCCTGTCCTGAATCTCATGCCCTGAAACTCCTGCACTGAAACTCATGCCATGAATCTCATATCCTGAAACTCAGGCCCTGAATTACATGCCCTGAAACTCCTGCCCTGAAACTCATGCCCTGAAACTCATGCCCTAAAACTTCTGCCCTGAAACTCATGCACTGAATCTCATGCGCTGAATCTCATGACCTTAAACTGAAGCCTTGAATCTCCTGCCCTGAAACTTATGCCCTGAATCTCATGCCTTGAAACTCCTGCCCTCAAACTCATGCACTGAAACTCATGCAGTGAAACTCATGCCCTGAATCACATGCCCTGAAATTCCTGCCCTGAATCTCATGCCCTGAAACTCATGCCCTGAATCTCATGCCCTCAAACTCAGGGACTGAAACTCATGCACTGAAACTCATGCCCTGAATCTCATGCCTTGAAACTCCTGTCCTGAATCTCATGCACTGAAATTCCTGCACTGAATCTCATGCCATGAATCTCATATCCTGAAACTCACGCCCTGAATTACATGCCCTGAAACTCCTGCCCTGAAACTCATGCCCTGAAACGGATGCCCTGAATCTCATGCCCTGAAAGTTCTGCCCTGAAACTAATGCACTGAATCTCATGCGCTAAATCTCATGACCTTAAACTCAAGCCGTGAATCTCCTGCCTTGAAACTCATGCCCTGAATCTCATGCCTTGAAACTCCTGTCCTGAATCTCATGCCGTGAAACTCATGCCCTGAATCCCGTGCCCTGAAACTCAAGCCCTGATTCTCCTGCCCTGAAACTCATGCCCTGAATCTCATGCCTTGAAACCCCTGCCCTCAAAATCATGCACTGAAACTCATGCACTGAAACTCACGCCCTGATTTACATGCCCTGAAACTCCTGTCCTGAAACTCATGCCCTGAAATTCATGCCCTGAATCTCATGCCCTGAAACTCAAGCCCTTATTCTCCTGCCCTGAAACCCATGCCCTGAATCTCATGCCTTGAAACTCCTGCCCTCAAACTCATGCACTGAAGCTCATGCACTGAAACTCACGCCCTGAATTACATGCCCTGAAACTCCTGTCCTGAAACTCATGCCCTGAAACTCATGCCCTGAATCTCTTGCCCTGAAACTCAAGCCCTGATTCTCCTGCCCTGAAACTCATGCCCTGAATCTCATGCCTTGAAACTCCTGCCCTCAAACTCATGCACTGAAACTCATGCACTGAAACTCACGCCCTGAATTACATGCCCTGAAACTCCTGTCCTGAAACTCATTCCCTGAAACTCATGCCCTGAATCTCTTGCCCTGAAACTCAAGCCCTTATTCTCCTGCTTTGAAACTCATGCCCTGAATCTCATGCCCTGAAACTCATGCCCTGAAACTCATGCACTGAATCTCATGCGCTAAATCTCATGACCTTAAACTCAAGCCGTGAATCTCCTGCCCTGAAACTCATGCCCTGAATGTCATGCCCTGAAATTCCTGCCCTGAAACTCATGCCCTGAATCTCATGCCCTGAAACTCTTGCACTGAAACACCTACCCTAACACTCATGCCCTGAAACTCATTCCCTGAATCTCATGCCCTCAAACTCTTGCACTGAAACACCTGCCCTATAACACATGCCCTGAATGTCATGCCCTGAAATTCCTGCCCTGAAGCTCATGCCCTGAATCTCATGCCCTGAAAGTCTTGCACTGAAACACCTTCCCTAAAACTCATTCCCTGAATCTCATGCCGTGAAACTCATGCACTGAAACTCCTGCCCTGAAACTGATGCCCTGAATCTCATGCACTGAAACTCATGCCCTGAACCTCATGCCCTGAAACTCAAGCCCTGAATCTCATGCACTGAAGCTCATGCCCTAAATCTCATACCCTGAAACTCCTGCCCTGAAACTCATGCACTGAAACTCATGCCCTGAATCACATGCCCTAAAACTCCTGCCCTGAATCTTCTGCCCAGAAACTCATTATCTGAATCACATGCCCTGAAATTCCTACCCTGAATGTCATGCCCTGAAACTCATGCCCTGAATCTCATGCCTTGAAACTCCTGCCCTCAAACTCATGCACTGAAACTCATGCAGTGAAACTCATGCCCTGAATCTCATGCCTTGAAACTCCTGCCCTGAATCTCATGCCCTGAAACTCATGCCCTCAATCTCATGCCCTGAAACTCCTGCACTGAAACTCATGCCATGAATCTCATATCCTGAAACTCACGCCCTGAATTACATGCCCTGAATCTCATATCCTGAAACTCAAGCCCTTATTCTCCTGCCCTGAAACTCATGCCCGGAATCTCATGCCTTGATACTCCTGCCCTCAAACTCATGCACTGAAACTCATGCACTGAAACTCCTGCCCTGAATTGATGCTCTGAATCTCATGCACTGACACTAATGCCCTGAACCTCATGCCCTGAAACTCAAGCCCTGAATCTCATGCACTGAAACTCATGTCCTAAACCTCATACCCTGAAACTCCTGCCCTGAAACTCATGCACTGAAACTCATGTCCTGCATCACATGCCCTAAAACTCCTGCCCTGAATCATCTGCACAGAAACTCATTATCTGAATCTCATGCCCTGAAACTTCTGCCCTGAAACTCATGCACTGAATCTCATGCGCTAAATCTCATGACCTTAAACTCAAGCCTTGAATCTCCTGCCCTGAAACTTATGCCCTGAATGTCATGCACTGAAATTCCTGCCCTGAAACTCATGCCCTGAATGCAATGCCTTGAAATTCCTGTCCTGAATCTCATGCCCTGAAACTCCTGCACTGAAACTCATGCCATGAATCTCATATCCTGAAACTCAGGCCCTGAATTACATGCCCTGAAACTCCTGCCCTGAAACTCATGCCCTGAAACTCATGCCCTAAAACTTCTGCCCTGAAACTCATGCACTGAATCTCATGCGCTGAATCTCATGACCTTAAACTCAAGCCTTGAATCTCCTGCCCTGAAACTTATGCCCTGAATCTCATGCCTTGAAACTCCTGCCCTCAAACTCATGCACTGAAACTCATGCAGTGAAACTCATGCCCTGAATCACATGCCCTGAAATTCCTACCCTGAATCTCATGCCCTGAAACTCATGCCCTGAATCTCATGCCTTGAAATTCCTGCCCTCAAACTCATGCCCTGAAACTCCTGCCCTGAAGCTCATGCCCTGAAACTCATGCCTTGAATCTCATGCCCTGAAACTCCTGCACTGAAACTCATGCCATGAATCTCATATCCTGAAACTCACGCCCTGAATTACATGCCCTGAAACTCCTGCCCTGAAACTCATGCCCTGAATGTCATATCCTGAAACTCAAGCCCTTATTCTCCTGCCCTCAAACTCATGCACTGAATCTCATGCCCTGAAACTCTTGCACTGAAACACCGGCCCTAAAACACCTACCCTAAATCTCATGCCCTGAACCTCAAGCCCTGAATCTCATGCCGTGAAACTCATGCACTGAAACTCCTGTCCTGAAACTGATGCTCTGAATCTCATGCACTGACACTCATGCCCTGAACCTCATGCCCTGAAACTCAAGCCCTGAATCTCATGCAATGAAACTCATGTCCTAAATCTCATACCCTGAAACTCCTCCCCTGAAACTCATGCACTGAAACTCATGTCCTGCCTCACATGCCCTAAAACTCCTGCCCTGAATCATCTGCACAGAAACTCATTATCTGAATCACATGCCCTGAAATTCCTGCCCTGAATCTCATGCCCTCAAACTCATGCACTGAAACTCATGCCCTGAAGCTCATGCCTTGAAACTCCTGTCCTGAATCTCATACCCTGAAACTCATGCCCTGAATCCCATGCCCTGAAACTCAAGCCCTGATTCTCCTGCCCTGAAACTCATGCCCTGAATCACATGCCCTAAAACTCCTGCCCTGAATCATCTGCCCAGAAACTCATTATCTGAATCACATGCCCTGAAATTCCTGCCATGAATGTCATGCCCTGAAACTCATCCCTGAACCTCATGCCTTGAAACTCCTGTCCTGAATCTCCTGCCCTGAAACTCATGCCCTGAATCTCATGCCTTGATACTCCTGCCTTCAAACGCATGCACTGAAACTCACGCACTGAATCTCATGCGCTAAATCTCATGACCTTAAACTCATGCCATGAACCTCATATCCTGAAACTCACGCCCTGAATTACATGCCCTGAAACTCCTGCCCTGAAACTCATGCCCTGAAACGGATGCCCTGAATCTCATGCCCTGAAAGTTCTGCTCTGAAACTAATGCACTGAATCTCATGCGCTAAATCTCATGACCTTAAACTCAAGCCGTGAATCTCCTGCCTTGAAACTCATGCCCTGAATCTCATGCCTTGAAACTCCTGTCCTGAATCTCATGCCCTGAAACTCATGCTCTGAATCCCATGCCCTGAAACTCAAGCCCTGATTCTCCTGCCCTGAAACTCATGCCCTGAATCTCATGCCTTGAAACTCCTGCCCTCAAACTCATGCACTGAAACTCATGCACTGAAACTCACGCCCTGAATTACATGCCCTGAAACTCCTGTCCTGAAACTCATGCCCTGAATCTCATGCCCTGAATCTCATGCCCTGAAACTCAAGCCCTTATTCTCCTGCCCTTAAACCCATGCCCTGAATCTCATGCCCTGAAACTTCTGCCCTGAAACTCATGCACTGAATCTCATGCGCTAAATCTCATGACCTTAAACTCAAGCCGTGAATCTCCTGCCCTGAAACTCATGCCCTGAATATCATGCCCTGAAATTCCTGCCTGAAACTCATGCCCTGAATCTCATGCCCTGAAACTCATGCCGTGAAATTCATGCCCTGAAACTCAAGCCCTGAATCTCATGCACTGAAACTCATGCCCTAAATCTCACACCCTGAAACCCCTGCCCTGAAACTCACGCACTTAAACTCATGCCCTGAATCACATGCCCTAAAACTCCTGCCCTGAATCTTCTGCCCAGAAACTCATTATCTGAATCACATGCCCTGAAATTCCTGCCCTGAATCTCATGCCCTGAAACCCATGCCCTGAATTTCATGCCTTGAAACTCCTGCCCTCAAACTCATGCACTGAAACTCATGCCCTGAATCTCATGCCTTGAAACTCCTGTCCTGAATCTCATGCCCAGAAAATTATGCCCTGAATGTCATGCCCTGAAATTCCTGCACTGAAACTCATGCCCTGAATCTCATGCCCTGAAACTCTTGCAATGAAACTCATTCCCTGAATCTCATCCCTCAAACTCTTGCACTGAAACACCTGACCTATAACACATGCCCTGAATGTCATGCCCTGAAATTCCTGCCCTGAAACTCATGCCCTGAATCTCATGCCCTGAAACTCTTGCACTGAAACACCTACCCTAAAACTCATGCCCTGAATCTCATGCCGTGAAACTCATGCACTGAAACTCCTGCCCTGAAACTGATGCCCTGAATCTCATGCACTGAAACTCATGCCCTGAACCTCATGCCCTGAAATTCAAGCCCTGAATCTCATGCACAGAAGCTCATGCCCTAAATCTCATACCCTGAAACTCCTGCCCTGAATCTTTTGCCCAGAAAATTATGCCCTGAATCTCATGCCCTGAAACTCCTGCACTGAAACTCATGCCATGAATCTCATATCCTGAAACTCACGCCCTCAAACTCATGCCCTGAAACTCATGCCCTGAATCTCGTGCCCTGAAACTTCTGCCCTGAAACTCATGCACTGAATCTCATGCGCTAAATCTCATGACCTTAAACTCAAGCCGTGAATCTCCTGCCCTGACACTCATGCCCTGAATTTCATGCTCTGAAAATCCTGCCCTGAAACTCATGCACTGAAAGACATGCCTTGAAACCCATGCCCTGAAACTCATGCCCTGAAACTCATGCCCTGAATCTCATGCCGTGAAACCACAGACCTGAAACCCATGCCCTGAAACTCATGCCCTGAAACTCATGCCCTGAATCTCATGCCGTGAATCTCCTGCCCTCAAACTCATGCACTGAAAGTCATGCTCTGAATCTCCTGCCCTGAAACTCCTGCACTGAAATACGTGCCCTAAAACACCTGCCTTGAAACTCAAGCCCCGAATCTCATGCCCTGAATCTCCTGCCCTGAATCTCCTGCTTGAAACTCATGCCCTGAATCTCATGCCCTCAAACTCTTGCACTGAAACACCTGCCCTAAAGCACATGCCCTGAAATTCCTGTCCTGAAACTCATGCCCTGAATCTCATGCCCTGAAACTCTTGCACTGAGACTCCTGCCCTGAAACTGATGCCCTGAATGTCATGCACTGACACTCATGCCCTGAACCTCATGCCCTGAAACTCAAGCCCTGAATCTCATGCACTGAAACTCATGCCCTAAATCTCATACCCTGAAAATCCTGCCCTGAAACTCATGCACTGAAACTCATGCCCTGAATCACATGCCCTAAAACTCCTGCCCTGATTCATCTGCACAGAAAGTCATTACCTGAATCACATGCCCTGAAATTCCTTCCCTGAATCTCATGCCCTGACACTGATGCCCTGAATCTCATGCCTTGAAACTCCTGCCCTCAAACTCATGCACTGAAACTCATGCTCTGAATCTCCTGCCCTGAAACTCCTGCACGGAAATACGTGCCCTAAAACACCTGCCTTGAAACTCAAGCCCCGAATCTCATGCCCTGAATCTCCTGCCTTGAAACTCATGCCCTGAATCTCATGCCCTCAAACTCTTGCACTGAAACACCTGCCCTAAAACACATGCCCTGAATCTCATGTCCTGAAATTCCTGCCCTGATACTCATGCCCTGAAACTCCTGCACTGAAAAACCTACCCTAAATCTCATGCCCTGAACCTCATGCCCTGAATGTCATGCCGTGAAACTCATGCACTGAAACTCCTGCCCTGAAACTGATGCTCTGAATCTCATGCACTGACACTCATGCCCTGAACCTCATGCCCTGAAACTCAAGCCCTGAATCTCATGCACTGAAACTCATGTCCTAAATCTCATACCCTGAAACTCCTGCCCTGAAACTCATGCACTGAAACTCATGCCCTGCATCACATGCCCTAAAACTCCTGCCCTGAATCATCTGCACAGAAACTCATTATCTGAATCACATGCCCTGAAATTCCTGCCCTGAATCTCATGCCCTCAAACTCATGCACTGAAACTCATGCACTTAAACTCATGCCCTGAAGCTCATGCCTTGAAACTCCTGTCCTGAATCTCATACCCTGAAACTCATGCCCTGAATCCCATGCCCTGAAACTCAAGCCCTGATTCTCCTGCCCTGAAACTCAAGCCATGAATCACATGCCCTAAAACTCCTGCCCTGAATCATCTGCCCAGAAACTCATTATCTGAATCACATTCCCTGAAATTCCTGCCATGAATCTCATGCCCTGAAACTCATGCACTGAAACTCATGCCATGAATCTCATATCGTGAAACTCACGCCCTGAATTACATGCCCTGAAACTCCTGCCCTGAAACTCATGCCCTGAAACGGATGCCCTGAATCTCATGCCCTGAACGTTCTGCCCTGAAACTAATGCACTGAATCTCATGCGCTAAATCTCATGACCTTAAACTCAAGCCGTGAATCTCCTGCCTTGAAACTCATGCCCTGAATCTCATGCCTTGAAACTCCTCTCCTCAATCTCATGCCCTGAAACTCATGCCCTGAATCCCATGCCCTGAAAATCAAGCCCTGATTCTCCTGCCCTGAAACTCATGCCCTGAATCACATGCCCTAAAACTCCTGCCCTGAATCATCTGCCCAGAAACTCATTATCTGAATCACATGCCCTGAAATTCCTGCCATGAATCTCATGCCCTGAAACTCATGCCCTGAATCTCATGCCTTGAAACTCCTGTCCTGAATCTCATGCCCTGAAACTCCTGTCCTGAATCTCATGCCCTGAAACTCATGCACTGAATCTCATGCGCTAAATCTCATGACCTTAAACTCAAGCCGTGAATCTCCTGCCCTGAAACTCATGCCCTGAATGTCATACCCTGAAATTCCTGCCCTGAAACTCATGCCCTGAATCTCATGCACTGAAACTCTTGCACAGAAACACCTACCCTAAAACTCATGCCCTGAATCTCATGCACTGAAACTCATGCCCTAACTCTCATACCCTGAAACTCCTGCCCTGAAACTCATGCACTGAAACTCATACCCTGAATCACATGCCCTAAAACTCCTGCCCTGAATCATCTGCCCAGAAACTCATTATCTGAATCTCATGCCTTGAAACTCCTGCCCTCAAACTCAGGCACTGAAACTCATGCACTGAAACTCATGCCCTGAATCTCATGCCTTGAAGCTCCTGTCCTGAATCTCATGCACTGAAACTCCTGCACTGAATCTCATGCCATGAATCTCATATCCTGAAACTCACGCCCTGAATTACATGCCCTGAAACTCCTGCCCTGAAACTCATGCCCTGAAACGGATGCCCTGAATCTCATGCACTGAAAGTTCTGCCCTGAAACTAATGCACTGAATGTCATGCGCTAAATCTCATGACCTTAAACTCAAGCCGTGAATCTCCTGCCTTGAAACTCATGCCCTGAATCTCATACCTTGAAACTCCTGTCCTGAATCTCATGCCCTGAAACTCATGCCCTGAATCCCATGCCCTGAAACTCAAGCCCTGATTCTCCTGCCCTGAAACTCATGCCCTGAATCTCATGCCTTGAAACTCCTGCCCTCAAACTCATGTACTGAAACTCATGCCTTGATACTCCTGTCCTGAATCTCATGCCCTGAAACTCATGCCCTGAATCTCATGACCTGAAACTCAAGCCCTTATTCTTCTGCCCTGAAACTTATGCCCTGAATCTCATGCCTTGATACTCCTGCCCTCAAACTCATGCACTGAAACTCATGCACTGAATCTCATGCGCTAAATCTCATGACCTTAAACTCAAGCCGTGAATCTCCTGCCCTGAAACTCATGCCCTGAATGTCATACACTGAAATTCCTGCCTTGAAACTCATGTACTGAATCTCATGCCCTAAAATTCCTGCCCTGAATCATCTGCCCAGAAACTCATTATCTGAATCACATGCCCTGAAATTCCTGCCCTGAATCTCATGCCCTGAAACTCATGCCCTGAATCTCATGCCCTCAAACTCAGGCACTGAAACTCATGCCCTGAAACGGATGCCCTGAATCTCATGCCCTGAAAGTTCTGCCCTGAAACTAATGCACTGAATCTCATGCGCTAAATCTCATGACCTTAAACTCAAGCCGTGAATCTCCTGCCTTGAAACTCATGCCCTGAATCTCATGCCTTGAAACTTCTGTCCTGAATCTCATGCCGTGAAACTCATGCCCTGAATCCCATGCCCTGAAACTCAAGCCCTGATTCTCCTGCCCTGAAACTCATGCCCTGAATCTCATGCCTTGAAACCCCTGCCCTCAAAATCATGCACTGAAACTGATGCACTGAAACTCACGCCCTGATTTACATGCCCTGAAACTCCTGTCCTGAAACTCATGCCCTGAAATTCATGCCCTGAATCTCATGCCCTGAAACTCAAGCCCTTATTCTCCTGCCCTGAAACCCATGCCCTGAATCTCATGCCTTGAAACTCCTGCCCTCAAACTCATGCACTGAAGCTCATGCACTGAAACTCACGCCCTGAATTACATGCCCTGAAACTCCTGTCCTGAAACTCATGCCCTGAAACTCATGCCCTGAATCTCTTGCCCTGAAACTCAAGCCCTGATTCTCCTGCCCTGAAACTCATGCCCTGAATCTCATGCCTTGAAACTCCTGCCCTCAAACTCATGCACTGAAACTCATGCACTGAAACTCACGCCCTGAATTACATGCACTGAAACTCCTGCCCTGAAACTGATGCCCTGAATCTCATACACTGAAACTCATGCCCTGAACCTCATGCCCTGAAACTCAAGCCCTGAAACTCATGCCCTGAATCTCATGCCCTGAAACTTCTGCCCTGAAACTCATGCACTGAATCTCATGCGCTAAATCTCATGACCTTAAACTCAAGCCGTGAATCTCCTGCCCTGAAACTCATGCCCTGAATGTCATGCCCTGAAATTCCTGCCCTGAAACTCATGCCCTGAATCTCATGCCCTGAAGCTCTTGCACTGAAACACCTACCCTAACACTCATGCCCTCAAACTCTTGCACTGAAACACCTGCCCTATAACACATGCCCTGAATGTCATGCCCTGAAATTCCTGCCCTGAAACTCATGCCCTGAATCTCATGCCCTGAAACTCTTGCACTGAAACACCTTCCCTAAAACTCATGCCCTGAATCTCATGCCGTGAAACTCATGCACTGAAACTCCTGCCCAGAAACTGATGCCCTGAATCTCATGCACTGAAACTCATGCCCTGAACCTCATGCCCTGAAACTCAAGCCCTGAATCTCATGCACTGAAGCTCATGCCCTAAATCTCATACCCTGAAACTCCTGCCCTGAAACTCATGCACTGAAACTCATGCCCTGAATCACATGCCCTAAAACTCCTGCCCTGAATCTTCTGCCCAGAAACTCATTATCTGAATCACATGCCCTGAAATTCCTACCCTGAATCTCATGCCCTGAAACTCATGCCCTGAATCTCATGCCTTGAAACTCCTGCCCTCAAACTCATGCACTGAAACTCATGCAGTGAAACTCATGCCCTGAATCTCATGCCTTGAAACTCCTGCCCTGAATCTCATGCCCTGAAACTCATGCCCTCAATCTCATGCCCTGAAACTCCTGCACTGAAACTCATGCCATGAATCTCATATCCTGAAACTCACGCCCTGAATTACATGCCCTGAAACTCTTGCCCTGAATCTCATATCCTGAAACTCAAGCCCTTATTCTCCTGCCCTGAAACTCATGCCCGGAATCTCATGCCTTGATACTCCTGCCCTCAAACTCATGCACTGAAAATCATGCACTGAAACTCCTGCCTGAACTGATGCTCTGAATCTCATGCACTGACACTAATGCCCTGAACCTCATGCCCTGAAACTCAAGCCCTGAATCTCATGCACTGAAACTCATGTCCTAAACCTCATACCCTGAAACTCCTGCCCTGAAACTCATGCACTGAAACTCATGTCCTGCATCACATGCCCTAAAACTCCTGCCCTGAATCATCTGCACAGAAACTCATTATCTGAATCTCATGCCCTGAAACTTCTGCCCTGAAACTCATGCACTGAATCTCATGCGACAAATCTCATGACCTTAAACTCAAGCCTTGAATCTCCTGCCCTGAAACTTATGCCCTGAATGTCATGCACTGAAATTCCTGCCCTGAAACTCATGCCCTGAATCCCATGCCCTGAAACTCAAGCCCTGATTCTCCTGCCCTGAAACTCATGCCCTGAATCACATGCCCTAAAACTCCTGCCCTGAATCATCTGCCCAGAAACTCATTATCTGAATCACATGCCCTGAAATTCCTGCCATGAATCTCATGCCCTGAAACTCATCCCTGAATCTCATGCCTTGAAACTCCTGTCCTGAATCTCCTGCCCTGAAACTCATGCCCTGAATCTCATGCCTTGATACTCCTGCCTTCAAACGCATGCACTGAAACTCACGCACTGAATCTCATGCGCTAAATCTCATGACCTTAAACTCATGCCATGAACCTCATATCCTGAAACTCACGCCCTGAATTACATGCCCTGAAACTCCTGCCCTGAAACTCATGCCCTGAAACGGATGCCCTGAATCTCATGCCCTGAAAGTTCTGCTCTGAAACTAATGCACTGAATCTCATGCGCTAAATCTCATGACCTTAAACTCAAGCCGTGAATCTCCTGCCTTGAAACTCATGCCCTGAATCTCATGCCTTGAAACTCCTGTCCTGAATCTCATGCCCTGAAACTCATGCTCTGAATCCCATGCCCTGAAACTCAAGCCCTGATTCTCCTGCCCTGAAACTCATGCCCTGAATCTCATGCCTTGAAACTCCTGCCCTCAATCTCATGCACTGAAACTCATGCACTGAAACTCACGCCCTGAATTACATGCCCTGAAACTCCTGTCCTGAAACTCATGCCCTGAATCTCATGCCCTGAATCTCATGACCTTAAACTCAAGCCGTGAATCTCCTGCCCTGAAACTCATGCCCTGAATATCATGCCCTGAAATTCCTGCCTGAAACTCATGCCCTGAATCTCATGCCCTAAAACTCCTGCCCTGAATCTTCTGCCCAGAAACTCATTATCTGAATCACATGCCCTGAAATTCCTGCCCTGAATCTCATGCCCTGAAACCCATGCCCTTAATTTCATGCCTTGAAACTCCTGCCCTCAAACTCATGCACTGAAACTCATGCCCTGAATCTCATGCCTTGAAACTCCTGTCCTGAATCTCATGCCCAGAAAATTATGCCTGAATGTCATGCCCTGAAATTCCTGCCCTGAAACTCATGCCCTGAATCTCATGCCCTGAAACTCTTGCAATGAAACTCATTCCCTGAATCTCATCCCTCAAACTCTTGCACTGAAACACCTGACCTATAACACATGCCCTGAATGTCATGCCCTGAAATTCCTGCCCTGAAACTCATGCCCTGAATCTCATGCCCTGAAACTCTTGCACTGAAACACCTACCCTAAAACTCATGCCCTGAATCTCATGCCGTGAAACTCATGCACTGAAACTCCTGCCCTGAAACTGATGCCCTGAATCTCATGCACTAAAACTCATGCCCTGAACCTCATGCCCTGAAATTCAAGCCCTGAATCTCATGCACAGAAGCTCATGCCCTAAATCTCATACCCTGAAACTCCTGCCCTGAAACTCATGCACTGAATCTTATGCCCTAAAACTCCTGCCCTGAATCATCTGCCCAGAAACTCATTATCTGAATCACATGCCCTGAAATTCCTACCCTGAATCTCATGCCCTGAAATTCATGCCCTGAATCTCATGCCTTGAAACTCCTGCCCTCAAAGTCATGCACTGAAACTCATGCACTGAAACTCATGCCCTGAATCTCATGCCCTGAAACTCCTGCCCTGAAGCTCATGCCCTGAAACTCATGCCCTGAATCTCATGCCCTGAAACTCCTGCACTGAAACTCATGCCATGAATCTCATATCCTGAAACTCACGCCCTGAATTACATGCCCCGAAACTCCTGCCCTGAAACTCATGCCCTGAATGTCATATCCTGAAACTCAAGCCCTTATTCTCCTGCCCTGAAACTCATGCCCTGAATCTCATGCCTTGATACTCCTGCCCTCAAACTCATGCACTGAAACTCATGCACTGAATCTCATGCGCTAAATCTCATGACCTTAAACTCAAGCCTTGAATCTCCTGCCCTGAAACTCATGCCCTTAATGTCATGCCCTGAAATTCCTGCCCTGAAACTCATGCCCTGAATCTCCTGCCCTGAAACTCATGCCCTGAATATCATGCCCTGAAATTTCTGCCTGAAACTCATGCCCTGAATCTCATGCCCTGAAACTCATGCCGTGAAATTCATGCCCTGAAACTCAAGCCCTGAATCTCATGCACTGAAACTCATGCCCTAAATCTCACACCCTGAAACTCCTGCCCTGAAACTCACGCACTGAAACTCATGCCCTGAATCACATGCCCTAAAACTCCTGCCCTGAATCTTCTGCCCAGAAACTCATTATCTGAATCTCATGCCCTGAAATTCCTGCCCTGAATCTCATGCCCTGAAACCCATGCCCTGAATTTCATGCCTTGAAACTCCTGCCCTCAAATTCATGCACTGAAACTCATGCCCTGAATCTCATGCCTTGAAACTCCTGTCCTGAATCTCATGCCCAGAAAATTATGCCCTGAATCTCATGCCCTGAAACTCCTGCACTGAAACTCATGCCATGAATCTCATATCCTGAAACTCACGCCCTCAAACTCATGCCCTGAAACTCATGCCCTGAATCTCGTGCCCTGAAACTTCTGCCCTGAAACTCATGCACTGAATCTCATGCGTTAAATCTCATGACCTTAAACTCAAGCCGTGAATCTCCTGCCCTGACACTCATGCCCTGAATTTCATGCTCTGAAAATCCTGCCCTGAAACTCATGCACTGAAAGACATGCCTTGAAACCCATGCCCTGAAACTCATGCCCTGAAACTCATGCCCTGAATCTCATGCCGTGAAACCACAGACCTGAAACCCATGCCCTGAAACTCATGCCCTGAAACTCATGCCCTGAATCTCATGCCGTGAATCTCCTGCCCTCAAACTCATGCACTGAAAGTCATGCTCTGAATCTCCTGCCCTGAAACTCCTGCACTGAAATACGTGCCCTAAAACACCTGCCTTGAAACTCAAGCCCCGAATCTCATGCCCTGAATCTCCTGCCCTGAATCTCCTGCTTGAAACTCATGCCCTGAATCTCATGCCCTCAAACTCTTGCACTGAAACACCTGCCCTAAAGCACATGCCCTGAAATTCCTGTCCTGAAACTCATGCCCTGAATCTCATGCCCTGAAACTCTTGCACTGAGACTCCTGCCCTGAAACTGATGCCCTGAATGTCATGCACTGACACTCATGCCCTGAACCTCATGCCCTGAAACTCAAGCCCTGAATCTCATGCACTGAAACTCATGCCCTAAATCTCATACCCTGAAACTCCTGCCCTGAAACTCATGCACTGAAACTCATGCCCTGAATCACATGCCCTAAAACTCCTGCCCTGAATCATCTGCACAGAAACTCATTACCTGAATCTCCTGCCTTGAAACTCATGCCCTGAATCTCATGCCCTCAAACTCTTGCACTGAAACACCTGCCCTAAAACACATGCCCTGAATCTCATGCCCTGAAATTCCTGCCCTGATACTCATGCCCTGAATCTCATGCCCTGAAACTCCTGCACTGAAAAACCTACCCTAAATCTCATGCCCTGAACCTCATGCCCTGAATGTCATGCCGTGAAACTCATGCACTGAAACTCCTGCCCTGAAACTGATGCTCTGAATCTCATGCACTGACACTCATGCCCTGAACCTCATGCCCTGAAACTCAAGCCCTGAATCTCATGCACTGAAACTCATGTCCTAAATCTCATACCCTGAAACTCCTGCCCTGAAACTCATGCACTGAAACTCATGCCCTGCATCACATGCCCTAAAACTCCTGCCCTGAATCATCTGCACAGAAACTCATCATCTGGATCACATGCCCTGAAATTCCTGCCCTGAATCTCATGCCCTCAAACTCATGCACTGAAACTCATGCACTGAAACTCATGCCCTGAAGCTCATGCCTTGAAACTCCTGTCCTGAATCTCATACCCTGAAACTCATGCCCTGAATCCCATGCCCTGAAACTCAAGCCCTGATTCTCCTGCCCTGAAACTCAAGCCATGAATCACATGCCCTAAAACTCCTGCCCTGAATCATCTGCCCAGAAACTCATTATCTGAATCACATTCCCTGAAATTCCTGCCATGAATCTCATGCCCTGAAACTCATGCCCTGAATCTCATGCACTGAAACTCCTGCACTGAAACTCATGCCATGAATCTCATATCGTGAAACTCACGCCCTGAATTACATGCCCTGAAACTCCTGCCCTGAAACTCATGCCCTGAAACGGATGCCCTGAATCTCATGCCCTGAACGTTCTGCCCTGAAACTAATGCACTGAATCTCATGCGCTAAATGTCATGACCTTAAACTCAAGCCGTGAATCTCCTGCCTTGAAACTCATGCCCTGAATCTCATGCCTTGAAACTCCTCTCCTCAATCTCATGCCCTGAAACTCATGCCCTGAATCCCATGCCCTGAAACTCAAGCCCTGATTCTGCTGTCCTGAAACTCATGCCCTGAATATCATGCCTTGAAACTCCTGCCCTGAAACTCATGCCCTGAATCTCATGCCCTGAAACTCTTGCACGGAAACACCTACCTTAAAACTTATGCCCTGAAACTCATGCACTGAATCACATGCCCTAAATCTCATGACCTTAAACTCAAGCCTTGAATCTCCTGCCCTGAAACTTATGCCCTGAATGTCATGCACTGAAACTCCTGCCCTGAAACTCATGCCCTGAAACTCATACCCTGAATCTCATGACCTGAAACTTCTGCCCTGAAACTCATGCACTGAATCTCATGCGCTAAATCTCATGATCTTAAACTCAAGCCGTGAATCTCCTGCCTTGATACTCATGCCCTGAATCTCATGCCTTGAAACTCCTGTCTTGAATCTCATGCCCTGAAACTCATGCCCTGAATCCCATGCCCTGAAACTCAAGCCCTGATTCTCCTGCCCTGAAACTCATGCCCTGAATCTCATGCCTTGAAACTCCTGCCCTCAAACTCATGCACTGAAGCTCATGCTCTGAAACTCACGCACTGAATTACATGCCCTGAAACTCCTGTCCTGAAACTCATGCCTGAAACTCATGCCCTGAATCTCATGCCCTGAAACTCAAGCCCTTATTCTCCTGCCCTGAAACCCATGCCCTGAATCTCATGCCCTGAAACTCCTGCCCCGAAACTCATGCACTGAATCTCATGCGCTAAATCTCATGGCCTTAAACTCAAGCCGTGAATCTCCTGCCCTGAAACTCATGCCCTGAATGTCATGCCCTGAAATTCCTGCCCTGAAACTCATGCCCTGAATCTCATGCCCTGAAACTCTTGCACTGAAACTCATGCACTGAAACTCATGCCCTGAAGCTCATGCCTTGAAACTCCTGTCCTGAATCTCATACCCTGAAACTCATACCCTGAATCCCATGCCCTGAAACTCAAGCGCTGATTCTCCTGCCCTAAAACTCATGCCCTGAATCAAATGCCCTAAAACTCCTGCCCTGAATCATCTGCCCAGAAACTCATTATCTGAATCACATGCCCTGAAATTCCTGCCATGAATATCATGCCCTGAAACTCATCCCTGAATCTCATGCCTTGAAACTCCTGTCCTGAATGTCATGCCCTGAAACTCATGCCCTGAATCTCATGCCCTGAAACTCAAGCCCTTATTCTCCTGCCCTGAAACTCATGCCCTGAATCTCATGCCTTGATACTCCTGCCCTCAAACTCATGCACTGAAACTCAAGCACTGAATCTCATGCGCTAAATCTCATGACCTTAAACTCAAGCCGTGAATCTCCTGCCCTGAAACTCATGCCCTGAATGTCATACCCTGAAATTCCTGCCCTGAAACTCATGCCCTGAATCTCATGCCCTGAAACTCTTGCACAGAAACACCTACCCTAAAACTCATGCCCTGAATCTCATGCACTGAAACTCATGCCCTAAATCTCACACCCTGAAACTCCTGCCCTGAAACTCATGCACTGAAACTCATGCCCTGAATCACATGCCCTAAAGCTCCTGCCCTAAATCATCTGCCCAGAAACTCATTATCTGAATCACATGCCCTGAAATTCCTGCCCTGAATCTCATGCCTTGAAACTCCTGCCCTCAAACTCATGCACTGAAACTCATGCACTGAAACTCATGCCCTGAATCTCATGCCTTGAAACTCCTGTCCTGAATCTCATGCACTGAAACTCCTGCACTGAAACTCATGCCATGAATCTCATATCCTGAAACTCACGCCCTGAATTACATGCCCTGAAACTCCTGCCCTGAAACTCATGCCCTGAAACGGATGCCCTGAATCTCATGCCCTGAAAGTTCTGCCCTGAAACTAATGCACTGAATCACATGCGCTAAATCTCATGACCTTAAACTCAAGCCGTGAATCTCCTGCCTTGAAACTCATGCCCTGAATCTCATGCCTTGAAACTCCTGTCCTGAATCTCATGCCCTGAAACTCATGCCCTGAATCCCATGCCCTGAAACTCAAGCCCTGATTCTCCTGCCCTGAAACTCATGCCCTGAATCTCATGCCTTGAAACTCCTGCCCTCAAACTCATGCACTGAAACTCATGCACTGAATCTCATGCCCTGAAACTCAAGCCCTTATTCTCCTGCCCTGAAACCCATGCCCGGAATCTCATGCCCTGAAACTTTTGCCCTGAAACTCATGCACTGAATCTCATGCGCTAAATCTCATGACCTTAAACTCAAGCCGTGAATCTCATGCCCTGAAACTCTTGCACTGAAACACCTACCCTAACACTCATTACCTGAAACTCATTCCCTGAAACTCATGCCCTCAAACTCTTGCACTGAAACACCTGCCCTATAACACATGCCCTGAATGTCATGCCCTGAAATTCCTGCCCTGAAACTCATGCCCTGAATCTCATGCCCTGAAACTCTTGCACTGAAACACCTGCCCTAAAACTCATGCCCTGAATCTCATGCCGTGAAACTCATGCACTGAAACTCCTGCCCTGAAACTGATGCCCTGAATCTCATGCACTGAAACTCATGCCCTAAATCTCATACCCTGAAACTCCTGCCCTGAAACTCATGCACTGAATCACATGCCCTAAAACTCCTGCCCTGAATCATCTGCCCAGAAACTCATTATCTGAATCACATGCCCTGAAATTCCAACCCTGAATCTCATGCCCTGAAACTCATGCCCTGAATCTCATGCCTTGAAACTCCTGCCCTCAAACTCATGCACTGAAACTCATGCAGTGAAACTCATGCCCTGAAACTCCTGCACTGAAACTCATGCCATGAATCTCATATCCTGAAACTCATGCCTGAATTACATGCCCTGAAACTCCTGCCCTGAAACTCATGCCCTGAATGTCATATCCTGAAACTCAAGCCCTTATTCTCCTGCCCTGAAACTCATACCCTGAATCTCATGCCTTGATACTCCTGCCCTCAAACTCATGCACTGAAACTCATGCACGGAATCTCATGCGCTAAATCTCATGACCTTAAACTCAAGCCATGAATCTCCTGCCCTGAAACTCATGCTCTGAATGTCATGCCCTGAAATTCCTGCCCTGAAACTCATGCCCTGAATCTCCTGCCCTGAAACTCATGCCCTGAATGTCATGCCCTGAAATTCCTGACCTGAAACTCATGCCCTGAATCTCATGCCCTGAAACTCATGCCGTGAAATTCATGCACTGAAACTCCTGCCCTGAAACTGATGCCCTGAATCTCATGCACTGAAATTCATGCCCTGAACCTCATGACCTGAAACTCAAGCCCTGAATCTCATGCACTGAAACTCATACCCTAAATCTCACACCCTGAAACTCCTGCCCTGAAACTCATGCACTGAAACTCAAGCCCTGAATCACATGCCCTAAAACTCCTGCCCTGAATCATCTGCCCAGAGATTCATTATCTGAATCACATGCCCTGAAATTCCTGCCCTGAATCTCATGCCCTGAAACCCATGCCCTGAATTTCATGCCTTGAAACTCCTGCCCTCAAACTCATGCACTGAAACTCATGCCCTGAATCTCATGCCTTGAAACTCCTGTCCTGAATCTCATGCACTGAAACTCCTGCACTGAAACTCATGCCATGAATCTCATATCCTGAAACTCACGCCCTGAATTACATGTCCTGAAACTCCTGCCCTGAAACTCATGCCCTGAAACGGATGCCCTGAATCTCATGCCCTGAAAGTTCTGCCCTGAAACTAATGCACTGAATCACATGCGCTAAATCTCATGACCTTAAACTCAAGCCGTGAATCTCCTGCCTTGAAACTCATGCCCTGAATCTCATGCCTTGAAACTCCTGTCCTGAATCTCATGCCCTGAAACTCATGCCCTGAAACCCATGCCCTGAAACTCAAGCCCTGATTCTCCTGCCCTGAAACTCATGCCCTGAATCTCATGCCTTGAAACTCCTGCCCTCAAACTCATGCACTGAAACTCATGCACTGAATTTCATGCCCTGAAACTCAAGCCCTTATTCTCCTGCCCTGAAACCCATGCCCGGAATCTCATGCCCTGAAACTTCTGCACTGAAACTCATGCACTGAATCTCATGCGCTAAATCTCATGACCTTAAACTCAAGCCGTGAATCTCATGCCCTGAAACTCTTGCACTGAAACACCTACCCTAACACTCATGCCCTGAAACTCATTCCCTGAAACTCATGCCCTCAAACTCTTGCACTGAAACACCTGCCCTATAACACATGCCCTGAATGTCATGCCCTGAAATTCCTGCCCTGAAACTCATGCCCTGAATCTCATGCCCTGAAACTCTTGCACTGAAACACCTGCCCTAAAACTCATGCCCTGAATCTCATGCCGTGAAACTCATGCACTGAAACTCCTGCCCTGAAACTGATGCCCTGAATCTCATGCACTGAAACTCATGCCCTAAATCTCATACCCTGAAACTCCTGCCCTGAAACTCATGCACTGAATCACATGCCCTAAAACTCCTGCCCTGAATCATCTGCCCAGAAACTCATTATCTGAATCACATGCCCTGAAATTCCAACCCTGAATCTCATGCGCTAAATCTCATGGCCTTAAACTCAAGCCGTGAATCTCCTGCCCTGAAACTCATGCCCTGAATGTCATGCCCTGAAATTCCTGCCCTAAAACTCATGCCCTGAATCTCATGCCCTGAAACTCTTGCACTGAAACTCATGCACTGAAACTCATGCCCTGAAGCTCATGCCTTGAAACTCCTGTCCTGAATCTCATACCCTGAAACTCATACCCTGAATCCCATGCCCTGAAACTCAAGCGCTGATTCTCCTGCCCTAAAACTCATGCCCTGAATCAAATGCCCTAAAACTCCTGCCCTGAATCATCTGCCCAGAAACTCATTATCTGAATCACATGCCCTGAAATTCCTGCCATGAATATCATGCCCTGAAACTCATCCCTGAATCTCATGCCTTGAAACTCCTGTCCTGAATGTCATGCCCTGAAACTCATGCCCTGAATCTCATGCCCTGAAACTCAAGCCCTTATTCTCCTGCCCTGAAACTCATGCCCTGAATCTCATGCCTTGATACTCCTGCCCTCAAACTCATGCACTGAAACTCAAGCACTGAATCTCATGCGCTAAATCTCATGACCTTAAACTCAAGCCGTGAATCTCCTGCCCTGAAACTCATGCCCTGAATGTCATACCCTGAAATTCCTGCCCTGAAACTCATGCCCTGAATCTCATGCCCTGAAACTCTTGCACAGAAACACCTACCCTAAAACTCATGCCCTGAATCTCATGCACTGAAACTCATGCCCTAAATCTCACACCCTGAAACTCCTGCCCTGAAACTCATGCACTGAAACTCATGCCCTGAATCACATGCCCTAAAGCTCCTGCCCTAAATCATCTGCCCAGAAACTCATTATCTGAATCACATGCCCTGAAATTCCTGCCCTGAATCTCATGCCCTGAATCTCATGCCTTGAAACTCATGCCCTGAATGTCATGCCCTGAAATTCCTGACCTGAAACTCATGCCCTGAATCTCATGCCCTGAAACTCATGCCGTGAAATTCATGCACTGAAACTCCTGCCCTGAAACTGATGCCCTGAATCTCATGCACTGAAATTCATGCCCTGAACCTCATGACCTGAAACTCAAGCCCTGAATCTCATGCACTGAAACTCATACCCTAAATCTCACACCCTGAAACTCCTGCCCTGAAACTCATGCACTGAAACTCAAGCCCTGAATCACATGCCCTAAAACTCCTGCCCTGAATCATCTGCCCAGAAATTCATTATCTGAATTACATGCCCTGAAATTCCTGCCCTGAATCTCATGCCCTGAAACCCATGCCCTGAATTTCATGCCTTGAAACTCCTGCCCTCAAACTCATGCACTGAAACTCATGCACTGAAACTCATGCCCTGAATCTCATGCCTTGAAACTCCTGTCCTGAATCTCATGCACTGAAACTCCTGCACTGAAACTCATGCCATGAATCTCATATCGTGAAACTCACGCCCTGAATTACATGCCCTGAAACTCCTGCCCTGAAACTCATGCCCTGAAACGGATGCCCTGAATCTCATGCCCTGAAAGTTCTGCCCTGAAACTAATGCACTGAATCACATGCGCTAAATCTCATGACCTTAAACTCAAGCCGTGAATCTCCTGCCTTGAAACTCATGCCCTGAATCTCATGCCTTGAAACTCCTGTCCTGAATCTCATGCCCTGAAACTCATGCCCTGAAACCCATGCCCTGAAACTCAAGCCCTGATTCTCCTGCCCTGAAACTCATGCCCTGAATCTCATGCCTTGAAACTCCTGCCCTCAAACTCATGCACTGAAACTCATGCACTGAATTTCATGCCCTGAAACTCAAGCCCTTATTCTCCTGCCCTGAAACCCATGCCCGGAATCTCATGCCCTGAAACTTCTGCACTGAAACTCATGCACTGAATCTCATGCGCTAAATCTCATGACCTTAAACTCAAGCCGTGAATCTCATGCCCTGAAACTCTTGCACTGAAACACCTACCCTAACACTCATGCCCTGAAACTCATTCCCTGAAACTCATGCCCTCAAACTCTTGCACTGAAACACCTGCCCTATAACACATGCCCTGAATGTCATGCCCTGAAATTCCTGCCCTGAAACTCATGCCCTGAATCTCATGCCCTGAAACTCTTGCACTGAAACACCTGCCCTAAAACTCATGCCCTGAATCTCATGCCGTGAAACTCATGCACTGAAACTCCTGCCCTGAAACTGATGCCCTGAATCTCATGCACTGAAACTCATGCCCTAAATCTCATACCCTGAAACTCCTGCCCTGAAACTCATGCACTGAATCACATGCCCTAAAACTCCTGCCCTGAATCATCTGCCCAGAAACTCATTATCTGAATCACATGCCCTGAAATTCCAACCCTGAATCTCATGCGCTAAATCTCATGGCCTTAAACTCAAGCCGTGAATCTCCTGCCCTGAAACTCATGCCCTGAATGTCATGCCCTGAAATTCCTGCCCTGAAACTCATGCCCTGAATCTCATGCCCTGAAACTCTTCCACTGAAACTCATGCACTGAAACTCATGCCCTGAAGCTCATGCCTTGAAACTCCTGTCCTGAATCTCATACCCTGAAACTCATACCCTGAATCCCATGCCCTGAAACTCAAGCGCTGATTCTCCTGCCCTAAAACTCATGCCCTGAATCAAATGCCCTAAAACTCCTGCCCTGAATCATCTGCCCAGAAACTCATTATCTGAATCACATGCCCTGAAATTCCTGCCATGAATATCATGCCCTGAAACTCATCCCTGAATCTCATGCCTTGAAACTCCTGTCCTGAACCTCATGCCCTGAAACTCATGCCCTGAATCTCATGCCTTGATACTCCTGCCCTCAAACTCATGCACTGAAACTCAAGCACTGAATCTCATGCGCTAAATCTCATGACCTTAAACTCAAGCCGTGAATCTCCTGCCCTGAAACTCATGCCCTTATTCTCCTGCCCTGAAACTCATGCCCTGAATCTCATGCCTTGATACTCCTGCCCTCAAACTCATGCACTGAAACTCAAGCACTGAATCTCATGCGCTAAATCTCATGACCTTAAACTCAAGCCGTGAATCTCCTGCCCTGAAACTCATGCCCTGAATGTCATACCCTGAAATTCCTGCCCTGAAACTCATGCCCTGAATCTCATGCCCTGAAACTCTTGCACAGAAACACCTACCCTAAAACTCATGCCCTGAATCTCATGCACTGAAACTCATGCCCTAAATCTCACACCCTGAAACTCCTGCCCTGAAACTCATGCACTGAAACTCATGCCCTGAATCACATGCCCTAAAGCTCCTGCCCTAAATCATCTGCCCAGAAACTCATTATCTGAATCACATGCCCTGAAATTCCTGCCCTGAATCTCATGCCCTGAATCTCATGCCTTGAAACTCCTGTCCTGAATCTCATGCACTGAAACTCCTGCACTGAAACTCATGCCATGAATTTCATATCCTGAAACTCACGCCCTGAATTACATGCCCTGAAACTCCTGCCCTGAAACTCATGCCCTGAAACGGATGCCCTGAATCTCATGCCCTGAAAGTTCTGCCCTGAAACTAATGCACTGAATCACATGCGCTAAATCTCATGACTTTAAACTCAAGCCGTGAATCTCCTGCCTTGAAACTCATGCCCTGAATCTCATGCCTTGAAACTCCTGTCCTGAATCTCATGCCCTGAAACTCATGCCCTGAATCCCATGCCCTGAAACTCAAGCCCTGATTCTCCTGCCCTGAAACTCATGCCCTGAATCTCATGCCTTGAAACTCCTGCCCTCAAACTCATGCACTGAAACTCATGCACTGAATCTCATGCCCTGAAACTCAAGCCCTTATTCTCCTGCCCTGAAACCCATGCCCGGAATCTCATGCCCTGAAACTTTTGCCCGGAAACTCTTGCACTGAAACACCTACCCTAACACTCATGCCCTGAAACTCATACCCTGAAACTCATGCCCTCAAACTCTTGCACTGAAACACCTGCCCTATAACACATGCCCTGAATGTCATGCCCTGAAATTCCTGCCCTGAAACTCATGCCCTGAATCTCATGCCCTGAAACTCTTGCACTGAAACACCTGCCCTAAAACTCATGCCCTGAATCTCATGCCGTGAAACTCATGCACTGAAACTCCTGCCCTGAAACTGATGCCCTGAATCTCATGCACTGAAACTCATGCCCTAAATCTCATACCCTGAAACTCCTGCCCTGAAACTCATGCACTGAATCACATGCCCTAAAACTCCTGCCCTGAATCATCTGCCCAGAAACTCATTATCTGAATCACATGCCCTGAAATTCCAACCCTGAATCTCATGCCCTGAAACTCATGCCCTGAATCTCATGCCTTGAAACTCCTGCCCTCAAACTCATGCACTGAAACTCATGCAGTGAAACTCATGCCCTGAAACTCCTGCACTGAAACTCATGCCATGAATCTCATATCCTGAAACTCATACCTGAATTACATGCCCTGAAACTCCTGCCCTGAAACTCATGCCCTGAATGTCATATCCTGAAACTCAAGCCCTTATTCTCCTGCCCTGAAACTCATACCCTGAATCTCATGCCTTGATACTCCTGCCCTCAAACTCATGCACTGAAACTCATGCACTGAATCTCATGCGCTAAATCTCATGACCTTAAACTCAAGCCATGAATCTCCTGCCCTGAAACTCATGCCCTGAATGTCATGCCCTGAAATTCCTGCCCTGAAACTCATGCCCTGAATTTCCTGCCCTGAAACTCATGCCCTGAATGTCATGCCCTGAAATTCCTGACCTGAAACTCATGCCCTGAATCTCATGCACTGAAACTCATGCCGTGAAATTCATGCACTGAAACTCCTGCCCTGAAACTGATGCCCTGAATCTCATGCACTGAAATTCATGCCCTGAACCTCATGCCCTGAAACTCAAGCCCTGAATCTCATGCACTGAAACTCATACCCTAAATCTCACACCCTGAAACTCCTGCCCTGAAACTCATGCACTGAAACTCAAGCCCTGAATCACATGCCCTAAAACTCCTGCCCTGAATCATCTGCCCAGAAATTCATTATCTGAATCACATGCCCTGAAATTCCTGCCCTGAATCGCATGCCCTGAAACCCATGCCCTGAATTTCATGCCTTGAAACTCCTGCCCTCAAACTCATGCACTGAAACTCATGCACTGAAACTCATGCCCTGAATCTCATGCCTTGAAACTCCTGTCCTGAATCTCATGCACTGAAACTCCTGCACTGAAACTCATGCCATGAATCTCATATCCTGAAACTCACGCCCTGAATTACATGCCCTGAAACTCCTGCCCTGAAACTCATGCCCTGAAACGGATGCCCTGAATCTCATGCCCTGAAACTCATGCCGTGAAATTCATGCACTGAAACTCCTGCCCTGAAACTGATGCCCTGAATCTCATGCACTGAAACTCATACCCTAAATCTCACACACTGAAACTCCTGCCCTGAAACTCATGCACTGAAACTCAAGCCCTGAATCACATGCCCTAAAACTCCTGCCCTGAATCATCTGCCCAGAAATTCATTATCTGAATCACATGCCCTGAAATTCCTGCCCTGAATCTCATGCCCTGAAACCCATGCCCTGAATTTCATGCCTTGAAACTACTGCCCTCAAACTCATGCACTGAAACTCATGCCCTGAATCTCATGCCTTGAAACTCCTGTCCTGAATCTCATGCCCTGAAACTCATGCCCTGAATCTCATGCCCTGAAACTCCTGCACTGAAACTCATGCCATGAATCTCATATCCTGAAACTCACGCCCTGAAACTCATGCCCTGAAACTCATGCACTGAATCTCATGCGCTAAATCTCATGACCTTAAATTCAAGCGGTGAATCTCCTGACCTGACACTCATGCCCTGAATTTCATGCTCTGAAAATCCTGCCCTGAAACTCATGCACTGAAAGGTATGCCCTGAAACCCATGCCCTGAAACTCATGCCCTGAAACTCATGCCCTGAATCTCATGCCGTGAAACCACAGACCTGAAACCCATGCCCTGAAACTCATGCCCTGAAACTCATGCCCTGAATCTCATGCCGTGAAACTCATGCCCTGAATCTCCTGCCCTGAAACTCATGCCCTGAATCTCATGCCCTAAAACTCTTGCAATGAAACACCAGCCCTAAAGCACATGCCCTGAAATTCCTGTCCTGAAACTCATGCCCTGAATCTCATGCCCTGAAACTCTTGCACTGAGACTCCTGCCCTGAAACTGATGCCCTGAATGTCATGCACTGTCACTCATGCCCTGAACCTCATGCCCTGAAACTCAAGCCCTGAATCTCATGCACTGAAACTCATGCCCTAAATCTCATACCCTGAAACACCTGCCCTGAAACTCATGCACTGAATCTCATGCCCCCAAACTCTTGCACTGAAACACCTGCCCTAAAACACATGCCCTGAATCTCATGCCCTGAAATTCCTGCCCTGATACTCATGCCCTGAATCTCATGCCCTGAAACTCTTGCACTGAAAAACCTACCCTAAATCTCATGCCCTGAAGCTCATGCCCTGAATCTCATGCCGTGAAACTCATGCACTGAAACTCCTGCCCTGAAACTGATGCTCTGAATCTCATGCACTGACACTCATGCCCTGAACCTCATGCCCTGAAACTCAATCCCTGAATCTCATGCACTGAAACTCATGTCCTAAATCTCATACCCTGAAACTCCTGCCCTGAAACTCATGCACTGAAACTCATGCCCTGCATCACATGCCCTAAAACTCCTGCCCTGAATCATCTGCACAGAAACTCATTATCTGAATCACATTCCCTGAAATTCCTGCCCTGAATCTCATGCCCTCAAACTCATGTACTGAAACTCATGCCCTGAAGTTCATGCCTTGAAACTCCTGTCCTGAATCTCATACCCTGAAACTCATGCCCTGAATCCCATGCCCTAAAACTCAAGCCCTGATTCTCCTGCCCTGAAACTCATGCCCTGAATCACATTCCCTAAAACTCCTGCCCTGAATCATCTGCCCAGAAACTCATTATCTGAATCACATGCCCTGAAATTCCTGCCATGAATCTCATGCCCTGAAACTCATGCCCTGAATCTCATGCCTTGAAACTCCTGTCCTGAATCTCATGCCCTGAAACTCATGCCCTGAATCTCATGCCCTGAAACTCAAGCCCTTATTCTCCTGCCCTGATACTCATGCCCTGAATCTCATGCCCTGAAACTCTTGCACTGAAACACCTACCCTAAATCTCATGCCCTGAACCTCATGCCCTGAATCTCATGCCGTGAAACTCATGCACTGAAACTCCTGCCCTGAAACTGATGCTCTGAATCTCATGCACTGACACTCATGCCCTGAACCTCATGCCCTGAAACACAAGCCCTAAATCTCATGCACTGAAACCGATGTCCTAAATATCATACCCTGAAACTCCTGCCCTGAAACTCATGCACTGAAACTCATGCCCTGCATCACATGCCCTAAAACTTCTGCCCTGAATCATCTGCACAGAAACTCATTATGTGAATCACATGCCCTGAAATTCCTGCCCTGAATCTCATGCCCTCAAACTCATGCACTGAAACTCATGCACTGAAACTCATGCCCTGAAGCTCATGCCTTGAAACTGCTGTCCTGAATCTCATACCCGGAAACTCATGCCCTGAATCCCATGCCCTGAAACTCAAGCCCTGATTCTCCTGCCCTGAAACTCATGCCATGAATCACATGCCCTAAAACTCCTGCCCTGAATCATCTGCCCAGAAACTCATTATCTGAATCACATGCCCTGAAATTCCTGCCATGAATCTCATGCCCTGAAACTCATGCCCTGAATCTCATGCCTTGAAACTCCTGTCCTGAATCTCATGCCCTGAAACTCATGCCCTGAATCTCATGCCCTGAAACTCAAGCCCTTATTCTCCTGCCCTGAAACTCATGCCCTGAATCTCATGCCTTGATACTCCTGCCCTCAAACTCACGCACTGAAACTCATGCACTGAATCTCATGCGCTAAATCTCATGACCTTAAACTCAAGCCTTGAATCTCCTGCCCTGAAACTTATGCCCTGAATGTCATGCCCTGAAATTCTTGCACTGAAACTCATGCCCTGAATGCAATGCCTTGAAACTCCTGTCCTGAATCTCATGCCCTGAAACTCATGCCCTGAATCTCATGCCCTGAAACTCCTGCACTGAAACTCATGCCATGAATCTCATATCCAGAAACTCACGCCCTGAATTACATGCCCTGAAACTCCTGCCATGAAACTCATGCCCTGAAACTCATGCCCTGAATCTCATGCCCTGAAACTTCTGCCCTGAAACTCATGCACTGAATCTCATGCGCTAAATCTCATGACCTTAAACTCAAGCCGTGAATCTCCTGCCCTGAAACTCATGCCCTGAATCTCATGCACTGAAACTACTGCACTGAAACTCATGTCCTGAACATCATGCCCTGAAACTGCTGCCCTGAATATCATGCCATGAATCTCATTTCCTGAAACTCATGCCCTGAATCTCATGCCTTGAAACTCCTGCCCTCAAACTCATGCACTGAAACTCATGCACTGAAACTCACTCCCTGAATTACATACCCTGAAACTCCTGTCCTGAAACTCATGCCCTGAAACTCATGCCCTGAATCTCTTGCCCTGAACTGAAGCCCTTATTCTCCTGCCCTGAAACTCATGCCCTGAATCTCATGCCCTGAAACTTCTGCCCTGAAACTCATGCACTGAATCTCATGCGCTAAATCTCATGACCTTAAACTCAAGCCGTGAATCTCCTGCCCTGAATGTCATGCCCTGAAATTCCTGCCCTGAAACTCATACCCTGAATCTCATGCCGTGAAACTCATGCACTGAAACTCCTGCCCTGAAACTGATGCCCTGAATCTCATGCACTGAAACTCATGCCCTGAACCTCATGCCCTGAAACTCAAGCCCTGAATCTCATGCACTGAAGCTCATGCCCTAAATCTCATACCCTGAAACTCCTGCCCTGAATCTCATGCTCTGAAACTCATGGCCTGAATCACATGCCCTAAAACTCCTGTCCTGAATCATCTGCCCAGAAACTCATTATCTGAATCACATGCCCTGAAATTCCTACCCTGAATCTCATGCCCTGGAACTCATGCCCTGAATCTCATGCCTTGAAACTCCTTCCCTCAAACTCATGCACTGAAACTCATGCAGTGAAACTCATGCCCTGAATCTCATGCCTTGAAACTCCTGCCCTGAATCTCATGCCCTGAAACTCATGCCCTGAATCTCATGCCCTGAAACTCCTGCACTGAAACTCATGCCATGAATCTCATATCCTGAAACTCACGCCCTGAATTACATGCCCTGAAACTCCTGCCCTGAAACTCATGCCCTGAATCTCATATCCTGAAACTCAAGCCCTTATTCTCCTGCCCCGAAACTCATGCCCTGTATCTCATGCCTTGATACTCATGCCCTCAAACTCATGCACTGAAACTCATGCACTGAATCTCATGCGCTAAATCTCATGACCTTAAACTCAAGCCTTGAATCTCCTACCCTGAAACACATGCCCTGAATGTCATGCCCTGAAATTCCTGCCCTGAAACTCATGCCCTGAATCTCCTGCCCTGAAACTCATGCCCTGAATGTCACGCCCGGAAATTCCTGACCTGAAACTCATGCCCTGAATCTCATGCCCTGAAACTCTTGCACTGAAACACCTACCCTAAAACTCATGCCCTGTATCTCATGCCCTGAATCTCATGCCGTGAAATTCATGCACTGAAACTCCTGCCCTGAAACTGATGCCCTGAATCTCATGCACTGAAATTCATGCCCTGAACCTCATGCCCTGAAACTCAAGCCCTGAATCTCATGCACTGAATCTCATGTCTTGAAACTCCTGCCCTCAAACTCATGCACTGAAACTCATGCACTGAAACTCATGCCCTGAATTACATGCCCTGAAACTCCTGCCCTGAAACTCATGCCCTGAAACTCATGCCCTGAATCTCATGCCCTGAAACTCAAGACCTTATTCTCCTGCCCTGAAACTCATGCCCTGAATCTCATGCCCTGAAACTTCTGCCATGAAAATCATACACTGAATCTCATGCGCTAAATCTCATGACCTTAAACTCAAGCCGTGAATCTCCTGCCCTGAAACTCATGCCCTGAATGTCATGCCCTGAAATTCCTGCCCTGAAACTCATGCCCTGAATCTCATGCCCTGAAACTCTTGCACTGAAACACCTACCCTAAAACTCATGCCCTGAATCTCATGCACTGAATCTCATTCCGTGAAACTCATGCACTGAACCGCCTGCCCTGAAACTGATGCCCTGAATCTCATGCACTGAAACTCATGCCCTGAACCTCATGCCCTGAAGCTCAAGCCCTGAATCTCTTGTACTGAAGCTCATGCCCTTAATCTCATACCCTGAAACTCCTGCCCTGAAACTCATGCTCTGAAACTCATGCCCTGAATCACATGCCCTGAAACTCCTGCCCTGAATCACATCCCTGAAATTCCTGCCCTGAATCTCATGCCCTGAAACTCATGCCCTGAATCTCATGCCTTGAAACTCCTGCCCTCAAACTCATGCACTGAAACTCATGCCCTGAATCTCATGCCTTGAAACTCCTGTCCTGAATCTCATGCCCTGAAACTCATGCACTGAATCTCATGCCCTGAAACTCAAGCCCTTATTCTCCTGCCCTGAAACTCATGCCCTGAATCTCATGCCTTGATACTCCTGCCCTCAAATTCACGCACTGAAACTCATGCACTGAATCTCATCCGCTAAATCTCATGACCTTAAACTCAAGCCTTGAATCTCCTGCCCTGAAACTTATGCCCTGAATGTCATGCCCTGAAATTCTTGCACTGAAACTCATGCCCTGAATGCAATGCCTTGAAACTCCTGTCCTGAATCTCATGCCCTGAAACTCATGCCCTGAATCTCATGCCCTGAAACTCCTGCACTGAAACTCATGCCATGAATCTCATATCCAGAAACTCACGCCCTGAATTACATGCCCTGAAACTCCTGCCATGAAACTCATGCCCTGAAACTCATGCCCTGAATCTCATGCCCTGAAACTTCTGCCCTGAAACTCATGCACTGAATCTCATGCGCTAAATCTCATGACCTTAAACTCAAGCCGTGAATCTCCTGCCCTGAAACTCATGCCCTGAATCTCATGCACTGAAACTACTGCACTGAAACTCATGTCCTGAACATCATGCCCTGAAACTGCTGCCCTGAATATCATGCCATGAATCTCATATCCTGAAACTCATGCCCTGAATCTCATGCCTTGAAACTCCTGCCCTCAAACTCATGCACTGAAACTCATGCACTGAAACTCACTCCCTGAATTACATACCCTGAAACTCCTGTCCTGAAACTCATGCCCTGAAACTCATGCCCTGAATCTCTTGCCCTGAACTGAAGCCCTTATTCTCCAGCCCTGAAACTCATGCCCTGAATCTCATGCCCTGAAACTTCTGCCCTGAAACTCATGCACTGAATCTCATGCGCTAAATCTCATGACCTTAAACTCAAGCCGTGAATCTCCTGCCCTGAATGTCATGCCCTGAAATTCCTGCCCTGAAACTCATACCCTGAATCTCATGCCGTGAAACTCATGCACTGAAACTCCTGCCCTGAAACTGATGCCCTGAATCTCATGCACTGAAACTCATGCCCTGAACCTCATGCCCTGAAACTCAAGCCCTGAATCTCATGTACTGAAGCTCATGCCCTAAATCTCATACCCTGAAACTCCTGCCCTGAAACTCATGCTCTGAAACTCATGGCCTGAATCACATGCCCTAAAACTACTGTCCTGAATCATCTGCCCAGAAACTCATTATCTGAATCACATGCCCTGAAATTCCTACCCTGAATCTCATGCCCTGTAACTCATGCCCTGAATCTCATGCCTTGAAATTCCTTCCCTCAAACTCATGCACTGAAACTCATGCAGTGAAACTCATGCCCTGAATCTCATGCCTTGAAACTCCTGCCCTGAATCTCATGCCCTGAAACTCATGCCCTGAATCTCATGCCCTGAAACTCCTGCCCTGAAACTCATGCCCTGAATCTCATATCCTGAAACTCAAGCCCTTATTCTCCTGCCCCGAAACTCATGCCCTGAATCTCATGCCTTGATACTCATGCCCTCAAACTCATGCACTGAAACTCATGCACTGAATCTCATGCGCTAAATCTCATGACCTTAAACTCAAGCCTTGAATCTCCTGCCCTGAAACACATGCCCTGAATGTCATGCCCTGAAATTCCTGCCCTGAAACTCATGCCCTGAATCTCCTGCACTGAAACTCATGCCCTGAATGTCACGCCCGGAAATTCCTGACCTGAAACTCATGCCCTGAATCTCATGCCCTGAAACTCTTGCACTGAAACACCTACCCTAAAACTCATGCCCTGTATCTCATGCCCTGAATCTCATGCCGTGAAATTCATGCACTGAAACTCCTGCCCTGAAACTGATGCCCTGAATCTCATGCACTGAAATTCATGCCCTGAACCTCATGCCCTGAAACTCAAGCCCTGAATCTCATGCACTGAATCTCATGTCTTGAAACTCCTGCCCTCAAACTCATGCACTGAAACTCATGCACTGAAACTCATGCCCTGAATTACATGCCCTGAAACTCCTGCCCTGAAACTCATGCCCTGAAACTCATGCCCTGAATCTCATGCCCTGAAACTCAAGCCCTTATTCTCCTGCCCTGAAACTCATGCCCTGAATCTCATGCCCTGAAACTTCTGCCATGAAAATCATACACTGAATCTCATGCGCTAAATCTCATGACCTTAAACTCAAGCCGTGAATCTCCTGCCCTGAAACTCATGCCCTGAATGTCATGCCCTGAAATTCCTGCCCTGAAACTCATGCCCTGAATCTCATGCCCTGAAACTCATGCCCTGAATCTCATGTACTGAATCTCATTCCGTGAAACTCATGCACTGAACCGCCTGCCCTGAAACTGATGCCCTGAATCTCATGCACTGAAACTCATGCCCTGAACCTCATGCCCTGAAGCTCAAGCCCTGAATCTCTTGTACTGAAGCTCATGCCCTAAATCTCATACCCTGAAACTCCTGCCCTGAAACTCATGCTCTGAAACTCATGCCCTGAATCACATGCCCTGAAACTCCTGCCCTGAATCACATGCCCTGAAATTCCTGCCCTGAATCTCATGCCCTGAAACTCATGCCCTGAATCTCATGCCTTGAAACTCCTGCCCTCAAACTCATGCACTGAAACTCATGCCCTGAATCTCATGCCTTGAAACTCCTGTCCTGAATCTCATGCCCTGAAACTCATGCACTGAATCTCATGCCCTGAAACTCCTGCACTGAAACTCATGCCATGAATCTCATATGCCGAAACTCACGCCCTGAATTTCATGCCCTGAAACTCCAGCCCTGAAGCTCATGCCCTGAAACTCATGCCCTAAATATAATGCCCTGAAACTCAAGCCCTTATTCTCCTGCCCTGAAACTCACGCCCTGAATTTCATGCCCTGAAACTCCTGCCCTGAAGCTCATGCCCTGAAACTCATGCCCTGAATCTCATGCCTTGAAACTCCTTCCCTCAAACTCATGCACTGAAACTCATGCAGTGAAACTCATGCCCTGAATCTCATGCCTTGAAACTCCTGCCCTGAAACTCATGCCCTGAAACTCATGCAGTGAATCTCATGCCCTGAAACTCCTGCACTGAAACTCATGCCATGAATCTCATATCCTGAAACTCACGCCCTGAATTACATGCCCTGAAACTCCTGCCCTGAAACTCATGCCCTGAATCTCATATCCTGAAACTCAAGCCCTTATTCTCCTGCCCTGAAACTTATGCCCTGAATCTCATGCCTTGATACTCCTGCCCTCAAACTCATGCACTGAAACTCATGCACTGAATCTCATGCGCTAAATCTCATGACCTTAAACTCAAGCCTTGAATCTCCTGCCCTGAAACACATGCCCTGAATGTCATGCCCTGAAATTCCTGCCCTGAAACTCATCCCCTGAATCTCCTGCCCTGAAACTCATGCCCTGAATGTCATGCCCTGAAATTCCTGACCTGAAACTCATGCCCTGAATCTCATGCCCTGAAACTCTTGCACTGAAACACCTACCCAAAAACTCATGCCCTGTATCTCATGCCCTGAATCTCATGCCGTGAAATTCATGCACTGAAACTCCTGCCCTGAAACTGATGCCCTGAATCTCATGCACTGAAATTCATGCCCTGAATCACATGCCCTAAAACTCCTGCCCTGAATCATCTGCCCAGAAACTCATTATCTGAATCACATGCCCTGAAGTTCCTGCCCTGAATCTCATGCCCTGAAACTCATGTCCTGAATTTCATGCCTTGAAACTCCTGCCCTCAAACTCATGCACTGAATCTCATGCGCTAAATCTCATGACCTTAATCTCAAGCCGTGAATCTCCTGCCCTGAATCTCATGCTCTGAAAATCCTGCCCTGAAACTCATGCACTGAAAGACATACCCTGAAACTCTTGCACTGAAACTCTTGCACCGAAACACCGGCCCTGAATCTCCTGCCCTGAAACCACAGACCTGAAACCCATGACCTGAAACTCATGCCCTGAAACTCATGACCTGAATCTCATGCCGTGAAACTCCTGCCCTCAAACTCATGCACTGAAACTCATGCTCTGAATCTCCTGCCCTGAAACTCCTGCACTGAAATACGTGCCCTAAAACACCTGCCTTGAAACTCATGCCCCGAATCTCATGCCCTGAATCTCCTGCCCTGAATCTCCTGCCTTGAAACTCATGCCTTGAATCTCATGCCCTCAAACTCTTGCACTGAAACACCTGCCCTAAAGCACATGCCCTGAAATTCCTCCCCTGAAACTTATGCCCTGAATCTCATGCCCAGAAACTCTTGCACTGAAACTCCTGCCCTGAAACTGATGCCCTGAATCTCATGCACTGACACTCATGCCCTGAACCTCATGCCCTGAAACTCAAGCCCTGAATCTCATGCACTGAAACTCATGCCCTAAATCTCATACCCTGAAACTCCTGCCCTGAAACTCATGCACTGAAACTCATGCCCTGAATCACATGCCCTAAAAATCCTGCCCTGAATCATCTGCACAGAAACTCATTATCTGAATCACATGCCCTGAAATTCCTTCCCTGAATCTCATGCCCTGAAACTCATGCCCTGAATTTCATGCCTTGAAACTCCTGCACTGAAATACGTGCCCTAAAACTCCTGCATTGAAACTCAAGCCCCGAATCTCATGCCCTGAATCTCCTGCCCTGAATCTCCTGCCTTGAAACTCATGCCCTGAATCTCATGCCCTCAAACTCCTGCACTGAAACACCTGCCCTAAAACACATGCCCTGAATCTCATGCCCTGAAATTCTTGCCCTGAAACTCCTGCCCTGAAACTCATGCCCTGAATCTCATATCCTGAAACTCAAGCCCTTATTCTCCTGCCCTGAAACTTATGCCCTGAATCTCATGCCTTGATACTCCTGCCCTCAAACTCATGCACTGAAACTCATGCACTGAATCTCATGCGCTAAATCTCATGACCTTAAACTCAAGCCTTGAATCTCCTGCCCTGAAACACATGCCCTGAATGTCATGCCCTGAAATTCCTGCCCTGAAACTCATCCCCTGAATCTCCTGCCCTGAAACTCATGTCCTGAATGTCATGCCCTGAAATTCCTGACCTGAAACTCTTGCCCTGAATCTCATGCCCTGAAACTCTTGCACTGAAACACCTACCCAAAAACTCATGCCCTGTATCTCATGCCCTGAATCTCATGCCGTGAAATTCATGCACTGAAACTCCTGCCCTGAAACTGATGCCCTGAATCTCATGCACTGAAATTCATGCCCTGAATCACATGCCCTAAAACTCCTGCCCTGAATCATCTGCCCAGAAACTCATTATCTGAATCACATGCCCTGAAGTTCCTGCCCTGAATCTCATGCCCTGAAACTCATGTCCTGAATTTCATGCCTTGAAACTCCTGCCCTCAAACTCATGCACTGAATCTCATGCGCTAAATCTCATGACCTTAATCTCAAGCCGTGAATCTCCTGCCCTGAAACTCATGCCCTGAATCTCATGCTCTGAAAATCCTGCCCTGAAACTCATGCACTGAAAGACATACCCTGAAACTCTTGCACTGAAACTCTTGCACTGAAACACCGGCCCTGAATCTCCTGCCCTGAAACCACAGACCTGAAACCCATGACCTGAAACTCATGCCCTGAAACTCATGACCTGAATCTCATGCCGTGAAACTCCTGCCCTCAAACTCATGCACTGAAACTCATGCTCTGAATCTCCTGCCCTGAAACTCCTGCACTGAAATACGTGCCCTAAAACACCTGCCTTGAAACTCATGCCCCGAATCTCATGCCCTGAATCTCCTGCCCTGAATCTCCTGCCTTGAAACTCATGCCTTGAATCTCATGCCCTCAAACTCTTGCACTGAAACACCTGCCCTAAAGCACATGCCCTGAAATTCCTCCCCTGAAACTTATGCCCTGAATCTCATGCCCAGAAACTCTTGCACTGAAACTCCTGCCCTGAAACTGATGCCCTGAATCTCATGCACTGACACTCATGTCCTGAACCTCATGCCCTGAAACTCAAGCCCTGAATCTCATGCACTGAAACTCATGCCCTAAATCTCATACCCTGAAACTCCTGCCCTGAAACTCATGCACTGAAACTCATGCCCTGAATCACATGCCCTAAAAATTCTGCCCTGAATCATCTGCACAGAAACTCATTATCTGAATCACATGCCCTGAAATTCCTTCCCTGAATCTCATGCCCTGAAACTCATGCCCTGAATTTCATGCCTTGAAACTCCTGCACTGAAATACGTGCCCTAAAACTCCTGCATTGAAACTCAAGCCCCGAATCTCATGCCCTGAATCTCCTGCCCTGAATCTCCTGCCTTGAAACTCATGCCCTGAATCTCATGCCCTCAAACTCCTGCACTGAAACACCTGCCCTGAAACTGATGCCCTGAATCTCATGCACTGAAACTCATGCCCTGAACCTCATGCCCTGAAACTCAAGCCCTGAATCTCATGCACTGAAGCTCATGCCCTAAATCTCATACCCTGAAACTCCGGCACTGAAACTCATGCTCTGAAACTCTTGCCCTGAATCACATGCCCTGAAACTCCTGCCCTGAATCACATGCCCTGAAATTCCTGCCCTGAATCTCATGCCCTGAAACTCATGCCCAGAATCTCATGCCCTGAAACTCATGCACTGAATCTCATGCCCTGAAACTCCTGCACTGAAACTCATGCGATGAATCTCATATCCCGAAACTCACGCCCTGAATTTCATGCCCTGAAACTCCTGCCCTGAAGCTCATGCCCTGAAACTCATGCCCTGAATATCATGCCCTGAAACTCAAGCCCTTATTCTCCTGCCCTGAAACTCACGCCCTGAATTTCATGCGTGAAACTCCTGCCCTGAAGCTCATGCCCTGAAACTCATGCCCTGAATCTCATGCCCTGAAACTCAAGCCCTTATTCTCCTGCCCTGAAACTCATGCCCTGAATCTCATGCCTTGATACTCCTGCCCTCAAACTCATGCACTGAAACTCATGCACTGAAACTCATGCCCTAAATCTCATACCCTGAAACTCCTGCCCTGAAACTCATGCACTGAAACTCATGCCCTGAATCACATGCCCTAAAAATCCTTGCCCTGAATCATCTGCACAGAAACTCATTATCTGAATCACATGCCCTGAAATTCCTTCCCTGAATCTCATGCCCTGACACTCATGCCCTGACTTTCATGCCTTGAAACTCCTGCACTGAAATACGTGCCCTAAAACACCTGCCTTGAAACTCAAGCCCCGAATCTCATGCCCTGAATCTCCTGCCCTGAATCTCCTGCCTTGAAACTCATGCCCGGAATCTCATGCCCTCAAACTCTTGCACTGAAACACCTGCCCTAAAACACATCCCCTGAATCTCATGCCCTGAAATTCTTGCCCTGATACTCATGCCCTGAATCTCATGCCCTGAAACTCTTGCACTGAAACACCTACCCTAAAACTCATGCCCTGAACCTCATGCCCTGAATCTCATGCCGCGAAACTCATGCACTGAAACTCCTGCCCTGAAACTGATGCTCTGAATCTCATGCACTGACACTGATTCCCTGAACCTCATACCCTGAAACTCCTGCCCTGAAACTCATGCACTGAAGCTCATGCCCTGCATCACATGCCCTAAAACTCCTGCCCTGAATCATCTGCACAGAAACTCATTATCTGAATCACATGCCCTGAAATTCCTGCCCTGAATCTCATGCCCTCAAACTCATGCACTGAAACTCATGCACTGAAACTCATGCCCTGAATCTCATGCCTTGAAACTCCTGTCCTGAATCTCATACCCTGAAACTCATGCCCTGAATCCCATGCCCTGAAACTCAAGCCCAGATTGTCCTGCCCTGAAACTCATGCCCTGAATCACATGCCCTAAAACTCCTGCCCTGAATCATCTGCCCAGAAACTCATTATCTGAATCACATGCCCTGAAATTCCTGCCATGAATCTCATGCCCTGAAACTCATGCCCTTAATCTCATGCCTTGAAACTCCTGCCCTCAAACTCATGCACTGAAACTCATGCACTGAAACTCATGCCCTGAATCTCATGCCTTGAAACTCCTGTCCTGAATCTCATGCCCTGAATCTCATGCCTTGAAACTGCTGCCCTCAAACTCATGCACTGAAACTCATGCACTGAAACTCACGCCCTGAATTACATGCCCTGAAACTCCTGCCCTGAAACTCATGCCCTGAAACTCATGCCCAGAATCTCATGCCCTGAAACTCAAGCCCTTATTCTCCTGCCCTGAAACTCATGCCCAGAATCTCATGCCCTGAAACTTCTGCCATGAAACTCATACACTGAATCTCATGCGCTAAATCTCATGACCTTAAACTCAAGCCGTGAATCTCCTGCCCTGAAACTCATGCCCTGAATGTCATGCCCTGAAATTCCTGCCCTGAAACTCATGCCCTGAATCTCATGCCCTGAAACTCTTGCACTGAAACACCTACCCTAAAACTCATGCCCTGAATGTCATGCACTGAATCTCATGCCGTGAAACTATGCACTGAAACTCCTGCCCTGAAACTGATGCCCTGAATCTCATGCACTGAAACTCATGCCCTGAACCTCATGCCCTGAAACTCAAGCCCTGAATCTCATGCACTGAAGCTCATGCCCTAAATCTCATACCCTGAAACTCCTGCACTGAAACTCATGCTCTGAAACTCTTGCCCTGAATCACATGCCCTGAAACTCCTGCCCTGAATCACATGCCCTGAAATTCCTGCCCTGAATCTCATGCCCTGAAACTCATGCCCAGAATCTCATGAATTGAAACTCCTGCCCTCAAACTCATGCACTGAAACTCATGCCCTGAACCTCATGCCCAGAAACTCAAGCCCTGAATCTCATGCACTGAAACTCATGTCC
Source organism: Mobula birostris (assembly GCF_030028105.1). Classification (NCBI taxonomy): domain Eukaryota; kingdom Metazoa; phylum Chordata; class Chondrichthyes; order Myliobatiformes; family Myliobatidae; genus Mobula; species Mobula birostris. The sequence goes on from NW_027278286.1 coordinate 109,002, forward strand.
TAAATCTCATACCCTGAAACTCCTGCCCTGAAACTCATGCACTGAAACTCATGCCCTGAATCACATGTCCTAAAACTCCTGCCCTGAATCATCTGCCCAGAAACTCATTATCTGAATCACATTCCCTGAAATTCCTGCCCTGCATCTCATGCCCTGAATCTCATGCCTTGAAACTCCTGCCCTCGAACTCATGCACAGAAACTCATGCTTGAATCTCATGCCTTGAAACACCTGTCCTGAATCTCATGCCCTGAAACTCATGCCCTGAATCTCATGCCCTCAAACTCATGCACTGAAACTCATGCACTGAAACTCATGCCCTGAATCTCATGCCTTGAAACTGCTGTATTGAATCTCATACCCTGAAACTCATGCCCTGAATCCCATGCCCTGAAACTCAAGCCCAGATTCTCCTGCCCTGAAACTCATGCCCTGAATCACATGCCCTAAAACTCCTGCCCTGAATCATCTGCCCAGAAACTCATTATCTGAATCACATGCCCTGAAATTCCTGCCATGAATCTCATGCCCTGACACTCATGCCCTGAATCTCATGCCTTGAAACTCCTGCCCTCAAACTCATGCACTGAAACTCATGCCCTGAATCTCATGCCTTGAAACTCCTGTCCTGAATCTCATGCCCTGAAAATCATGCCCTGAATCTCATGCCCTGAAACTCAAGCACTTATTCTCCTGCCGTGAAACTCATGCCCTGAATCTCATGCCCTGAAACTTCTGCCATGAAACTCATACACTGAATCTCATGCGCTAAATCTCATGACCTTAAACTCAAGCCGTGAATCTCCTGCACTGAAACTCATGCCCTGAATGTCATGCCCTGAAATTCCTGCCCTGAAACTCATGCCCTGAATCTCATGCCCTGAAACTCTTACACTGAAACACCTACCCTAAAACTCCTGCCTTAATCTCATGCACTGAATCTCATGACGTGAAACTCATGCACTGAAACTCCTGCCCTGAAACTGATGCCCTGAATCTCAGGCACTGAAACTCATGCCCTGAACCTCATGCCCTGAATCTCAAGCCCTGAATCTCATGCACTGAAGCTGATGCCCTAAATCTCATACCCTGAAACTCCTGCCCTGAAACTCATGCTCTGAAACTCATGCCCTGAATCACATGCCCTGAAACTCCTGCCCTGAATCACATGCCCTGAAATTCCTGCCATGAATCTCATGCCCTGAAACTCATGCCCTTAATCTCATGCCTTGAAACTCCTGCTCTTAAACTCATGCACTGAAACTCATGCCCTGAATCTCATGCCTTGAAACTCCTGTCCTGAATCTCATGCCCTGAAACTCATGCACTGAATCTCATGCCCTGAAACTCCTGCACTGAAACTCCTGCCCTGAAGCTCATGCCCTGAAACTCATGCCCTGAAACTCATGCCCTGAATCTCAAGCCCTGAAACTCAAGCCCTTATTCTCCTGCCCTGAAACTCATGCCCTGAATCTCATGCAATGAAACTTCTGCCATGAAACTCATACACTGAATCTCATGCGCTAAATCTCATGACCTTAAACTCAAGCCGTGAATCTCCTGCCCTGAAACTCATGCCCTGAATGTCATGCCCTGAAATTCCTGCCCTGAAACTCATGCCCTGAATCTCATGCACTGAATCTCATGCCGTGAAACTCATGCACTGAAACTCCTGCCCTGAAACTGATGCCCTGAATCTCATGCACTGAAACTCACGCCCTGAACCTCATGCCCTGAAACTCAAGCCCTGAATCTCATGCACTGAAGCTCATGCCCTAAATCTCATACCCTGAAACTCCTGCACTGAAACTCACGCTCTGAAATTCTTGCCCTGAATCACATGCCCTGAAACTCCTGCCCTGAATCACATGCCCTAAAACTCATGCCCAGAATCTCATGCCTTGAAACTCCTGCCCTCAAACTCATGCACTGAAACTCATGCCCTGAATCTCATGCCTTGAAACTCCTGTCCTGAATCTCATGCCCTGAAGCTCATGCACTGAATCTCATGCCCTGAAACTCCTGCCCTGAAGCTCATGCCCTGAAACTCATGCCCTGAATCTCATGCCCTGAAACTCAAGCCCTTATTCTCCTGCCCTGAAACTCATGCCCTGAATCTCATGCCTTGATACTCCTGCCCTCAAACTCATGCACTGAAACTCATGCACTGAATCTCATGCGCTAAATCTCATGATCTTAAACTCAAGCCGTGAATCTCCTGCCTTGATACTCATGCCCTGAATCTCATGCCTTGAAACTCCTGTCTTGAATCTCATGCCCTGAAACTCATGCCCTGAATCCCATGCCCTGAAACTCAAGCCCTGATTCTCCTGCCCTGAAACTCATGCCCTGAATCTCATGCCTTGAAACTCCTGCCCTCAAACTCATGCACTGAAGCTCATGCTCTGAAACTCACGCACTGAATTACATGCCCTGAAACTCCTGTCCTGAAACTCATGCCCTGAAACTCATGCCCTGAATCTCATGCCCTGAAACTCAAGCCCTTATTCTCCTGCCCTGAAACCCATGCCCTGAATCTCATGCCCTGAAACTTCTGCCCCGAAACTCATGCACTGAATCTCATGCGCTAAATCTCATGGCCTTAAACTCAAGCCGTGAATCTCCTGCCCTGAAACTCATGCCCTGAATGTCATGCCCTGAAATTCCTGCCCTGAAACTCATGCCCTGAATCTCATGCCCTGAAACTCTTGCACTGAAACTCATGCACTGAAACTCATGCCCTGAAGCTCATGCCTTGAAACTCCTGTCCTGAATCTCATACCCTGAAACTCATACCCTGAATCCCATGCCCTGAAACTCAAGCGCTGATTCTCCTGCCCTAAAACTCATGCCCTGAATCAAATGCCCTAAAACTCCTGCCCTGAATCATCTGCCCAGAAACTCATTATCTGAATCACATGCCCTGAAATTCCTGCCATGAATATCATGCCCTGAAACTCATCCCTGAATCTCATGCCTTGAAACTCCTGTCCTGAATGTCATGCCCTGAAACTCATGCCCTGAATCTCATGCCCTGAAACTCAAGCCCTTATTCTCCTGCCCTGAAACTCATGCCCTGAATCTCATGCCTTGATACTCCTGCCCTCAAACTCATGCACTGAAACTCAAGCACTGAATCTCATGCGCTAAATCTCATGACCTTAAACTCAAGCCGTGAATCTCCTGCCCTGAAACTCATGCCCTGAATGTCATACCCTGAAATTACTGCCCTGAAACTCATGCCCTGAATCTCATGCCCTGAAACTCTTGCACAGAAACACCTACCCTAAAACTCATGCCCTGAATCTCATGCACTGAAACTCATGCCCTAAATCTCACACCCTGAAACTCCTGCCCTGAAACTCATGCACTGAAACTCATGCCCTGAATCACATGCCCTAAAGCTCCTGCCCTAAATCATCTGCCCAGAAACTCATTATCTGAATCACATGCCCTGAAATTCCTGCCCTGAATCTCATGCCTTGAAACTCCTGCCCTCAAACTCATGCACTGAAACTCATGCACTGAAACTCATGCCCTGAATCTCATGCCTTGAAACTCCTGTCCTGAATCTCATGCACTGAAACTCCTGCACTGAAACTCATGCCATGAATCTCATATCCTGAAACTCACGCCCTGAATTACATGCCCTGAAACTCCTGCCCTGAAACTCATGCCCTGAAACGGATGCCCTGAATCTCATGCCCTGAAAGTTCTGCCCTGAAACTAATGCACTGAATCACATGCGCTAAATCTCATGACCTTAAACTCAAGCCGTGAATCTCCTGCCTTGAAACTCATGCCCTGAATCTCATGCCTTGAAACTCCTGTCCTGAATCTCATGCCCTGAAACTCATGCCCTGAATCCCATGCCCTGAAACTCAAGCCCTGATTCTCCTGCCCTGAAACTCATGCCCTGAATCTCATGCCTTGAAACTCCTGCCCTCAAACTCATGCACTGAAACTCATGCACTGAATCTCATGCCCTGAAACTCAAGCCCTTATTCTCCTGCCCTGAAACCCATGCCCGGAATCTCATGCCCTGAAACTTTTGCCCTGAAACTCATGCACTGAATCTCATGCGCTAAATCTCATGACCTTAAACTCAAGCCGTGAATCTCATGCCCTGAAACTCTTGCACTGAAACACCTACCCTAACACTCATTACCTGAAACTCATTCCCTGAAACTCATGCCCTCAAACTCTTGCACTGAAACACCTGCCCTATAACACATGCCCTGAATGTCATGCCCTGAAATTCCTGCCCTGAAACTCATGCCCTGAATCTCATGCCCTGAAACTCTTGCACTGAAACACCTGCCCTAAAACTCATGCCCTGAATCTCATGCCGTGAAACTCATGCACTGAAACTCCTGCCCTGAAACTGATGCCCTGAATCTCATGCACTGAAACTCATGCCCTAAATCTCATACCCTGAAACTCCTGCCCTGAAACTCATGCACTGAATCACATGCCCTAAAACTCCTGCCCTGAATCATCTGCCCAGAAACTCATTATCTGAATCACATGCCCTGAAATTCCAACCCTGAATCTCATGCCCTGAAACTCATGCCCTGAATCTCATGCCTTGAAACTCCTGCCCTCAAACTCATGCACTGAAACTCATGCAGTGAAACTCATGCCCTGAAACTCCTGCACTGAAACTCATGCCATGAATCTCATATCCTGAAACTCATGCCTGAATTACATGCCCTGAAACTCCTGCCCTGAAACTCATGCCCTGAATGTCATATCCTGAAACTCAAGCCCTTATTCTCCTGCCCTGAAACTCATACCCTGAATCTCATGCCTTGATACTCCTGCCCTCAAACTCATGCACTGAAACTCATGCACGGAATCTCATGCGCTAAATCTCATGACCTTAAACTCAAGCCATGAATCTCCTGCCCTGAAACTCATGCTCTGAATGTCATGCCCTGAAATTCCTGCCCTGAAACTCATGCCCTGAATCTCCTGCCCTGAAACTCATGCCCTGAATGTCATGCCCTGAAATTCCTGACCTGAAACTCATGCCCTGAATCTCATGCCCTGAAACTCATGCCGTGAAATTCATGCACTGAAACTCCTGCCCTGAAACTGATGCCCTGAATCTCATGCACTGAAATTCATGCCCTGAACCTCATGACCTGAAACTCAAGCCCTGAATCTCATGCACTGAAACTCATACCCTAAATCTCACACCCTGAAACTCCTGCCCTGAAACTCATGCACTGAAACTCAAGCCCTGAATCACATGCCCTAAAACTCCTGCCCTGAATCATCTGCCCAGAAATTCATTATCTGAATCACATGCCCTGAAATTCCTGCCCTGAATCTCATGCCCTGAAACCCATGCCCTGAATTTCATGCCTTGAAACTCCTGCCCTCAAACTCATGCACTGAAACTCATGCCCTGAATCTCATGCCTTGAAACTCCTGTCCTGAATCTCATGCACTGAAACTCCTGCACTGAAACTCATGCCATGAATCTCATATCCTGAAACTCACGCCCTGAATTACATGCCCTGAAACTCCTGCCCTGAAACTCATGCCCTGAAACGGATGCCCTGAATCTCATGCCCTGAAAGTTCTGCCCTGAAACTAATGCACTGAATCACATGCGCTAAATCTCATGACCTTAAACTCAAGCCGTGAATCTCCTGCCTTGAAACTCCTGTCCTGAATCTCATGCCCTGAAACTCATGCCCTGAAACCCATGCCCTGAAACTCAAGCCCTGATTCTCCTGCCCTGAAACTCATGCCCTGAATCTCATGCCTTGAAACTCCTGCCCTCAAACTCATGCACTGAAACTCATGCACTGAATTTCATGCCATGAAACTCAAGCCCTTATTCTCCTGCCCTGAAACCCATGCCCGGAATCTCATGCCCTGAAACTTCTGCACTGAAACTCATGCACTGAATCTCATGCGCTAAATCTCATGACCTTAAACTCAAGCCGTGAATCTCATGCCCTGAAACTCTTGCACTGAAACACCTACCCTAACACTCATGCCCTGAAATTCCTGCCCTGAAACTCATGCCCTGAATCTCATGCCCTGAAACTCTTGCACTGAAACACCTGCCCTAAAACTCATGCCCTGAATCTCATGCCGTGAAACTCATGCACTGAAACTCCTGCCCTGAAACTGATGCCCTGAATCTCATGCACTGAAACTCATGCCCTAAATCTCATACCCTGAAACTCCTGCCCTGAAACTCATGCACTGAATCACATGCCCTAAAACTCCTGCCCTGAATCATCTGCCCAGAAACTCATTATCTGAATCACATGCCCTGAAATTCCAACCCTGAATCTCATGCGCTAAATCTCATGGCCTTAAACTCAAGCCGTGAATCTCCTGCCCTGAAACTCATGCCCTGAATGTCATGCCCTGAAATTCCTGCCCTAAAACTCATGCCCTGAATCTCATGCCCTGAAACTCTTGCACTGAAACTCATGCACTGAAACTCATGCCCTGAAGCTCATGCCTTGAAACTCCTGTCCTGAATCTCATACCCTGAAACTCATACCCTGAATCCCATGCCCTGAAACTCAAGCGCTGATTCTCCTGCCCTAAAACTCATGCCCTGAATCAAATGCCCTAAAACTCCTGCCCTGAATCATCTGCCCAGAAACTCATTATCTGAATCACATGCCCTGAAATTCCTGCCATGAATATCATGCCCTGAAACTCATCCCTGAATCTCATGCCTTGAAACTCCTGTCCTGAATGTCATGCCCTGAAACTCATGCCCTGAATCTCATGCCCTGAAACTCAAGCCCTTATTCTCCTGCCCTGAAACTCATGCCCTGAATCTCATGCCTTGATACTCCTGCCCTCAAACTCATGCACTGAAACTCAAGCACTGAATCTCATGCGCTAAATCTCATGACCTTAAACTCAAGCCGTGAATCTCCTGCCCTGAAACTCATGCCCTGAATGTCATACCCTGAAATTCCTGCCCTGAAACTCATGCCCTGAATCTCATGCCCTGAAACTCTTGCACAGAAACACCTACCCTAAAACTCATGCCCTGAATCTCATGCACTGAAACTCATGCCCTAAATCTCACACCCTGAAACTCCTGCCCTGAAACTCATGCACTGAAACTCATGCCCTGAATCACATGCCCTAAAGCTCCTGCCCTAAATCATCTGCCCAGAAACTCATTATCTGAATCACATGCCCTGAAATTCCTGCCCTGAATCTCATGCCCTGAATCTCATGCCTTGAAACTCCTGTCCTGAATCTCATGCACTGAAACTCCTGCACTGAAACTCATGCCATGAATTTCATATCCTGAAACTCACGCCCTGAATTACATGCCCTGAAACTCCTGCCCTGAAACTCATGCCCTGAAACGGATGCCCTGAATCTCATGCCCTGAAAGTTCTGCCCTGAAACTAATGCACTGAATCACATGCGCTAAATCTCATGACCTTAAACTCAAGCCGTGAATCTCCTGCCTTGAAACTCATGCCCTGAATCTCATGCCTTGAAACTCCTGTCCTGAATCTCATGCCCTGAAACTCATGCCCTGAATCCCATGCCCTGAAACTCAAGCCCTGATTCTCCTGCCCTGAAACTCATGCCCTGAATCTCATGCCTTGAAACTCCTGCCCTCAAACTCATGCACTGAAACTCATGCACTGAATCTCATGCCCTGAAACTCAGGCCCTTATTCTCCTGCCCTGAAACCCATGCCCGGAATCTCATGCCCTGAAACTTTTGCCCTGAAACTCATGCACTGAATCTCATGCGCTAAATCTCATGACCTTAAACTCAAGCCGTGAATCTCATGCCCTGAAACTCTTGCACTGAAACACCTACCCTAACACTCATGCCCTGAAACTCATTCCCTGAAACTCATGCCCTCAAACTCTTGCACTGAAACACCTGCCCTATAACACATGCCCTGAATGTCATGCCCTGAAATTCCTGCCCTGAAACTCATGCCCTGAATCTCATGCCCTGAAACTCTTGCACTGAAACACCTGCCCTAAAACTCATGCCCTGAATCTCATGCACTGAAACTCATGCCCTAAATCTCATACCCTGAAACTCCTGCCCTGAAACTCATGCACTGAATCACATGCCCTAAAAGTCCTGCCCTGAATCATCTGCCCAGAAACTCATTATCTGAATCACATGCCCTGAAATTCCAACCCTGAATCTCATGCCCTGAAACTCATGCCCTGAATCTCATGCCTTGAAACTCCTTCCCTCAAACTCATGCACTGAAACTCATGCAGTGAAACTCATGCCCTGAAACTCCTGCACTGAAACTCATGCCATGAATCTCATATCCTGAAACTCATGCCTGAATTACATGCCCTGAAACTCCTGCCCTGAAACTCATGCCCTGAATGTCATATCCTGAAACTCAAGCCCTTATTCTCCTGCCCTGAAACTCATACCCTGAATCTCATGCCTTGATACTCCTGCCCTCAAACTCATGCACTGAAACTCATGCACTGAATCTCATGCGCTAAATCTCATGACCTTAAACTCAAGCCATGAATCTCCTGCTCTGAAACTCATGCCCTGAATTTCATGCCCTGAAATTCCTGCCCTGAAACTCATGCCCTGAATCTCCTGCCCTGAAACTCATGCCCTGAATGTCATGCCCTGAAATTCCTGACCTGAAACTCATGCCCTGAATCTCATGCCCTGAAACTCATGCCGTGAAATTCATGCACTGAAACTCCTGCCCTGAAACTGATGCCCTGAATCTCATGCACTGAAATTCATGCCCTGAACCTCATGACCTGAAACTCAAGCCCTGAATCTCATGCACTGAAACTCATACCCTAAATCTCACACCCTGAAACTCCTGCCCTGAAACTCATGCACTGAAACTCAAGCCCTGAATCACATGCCCTAAAACTCCTGCCCTGAATCATCTGCCCAGAAATTCATTATCTGAATTACATGCCCTGAAATTCCTGCCCTGAATCTCATGCCCTGAAACCCATGCCCTGAATTTCATGCCTTGAAACTCCTGCCCTCAAACTCATGCACTGAAACTCATGCACTGAAACTCATGCCCTGAATCTCATGCCTTGAAACTCCTGTCCTGAATCTCATGCACTGAAACTCCTGCACTGAAACTCATGCCATGAATCTCATATCGTGAAACTCACGCCCTGAATTACATGCCCTGAAACTCCTGCCCTGAAACTCATGCCCTGAAACGGATGCCCTGAATCTCATGCCCTGAAAGTTCTGCCCTGAAACTAATGCACTGAATCACATGCGCTAAATCTCATGACCTTAAACTCAAGCCGTGAATCTCCTGCCTTGAAACTCATGCCCTGAATCTCATGCCTTGAAACTCCTGTCCTGAATCTCATGCCCTGAAACTCATGCCCTGAAACCCATGCCCTGAAACTCAAGCCCTGATTCTCCTGCCCTGAAACTCATGCCCTGAATCTCATGCCTTGAAACTCCTGCCCTCAAACTCATGCACTGAAACTCATGCACTGAATTTCATGCCCTGAAACTCAAGCCCTTATTCTCCTGCCCTGAAACCCATGCCCGGAATCTCATGCCCTGAAACTTCTGCACTGAAACTCATGCACTGAATCTCATGCGCTAAATCTCATGACCTTAAACTCAAGCCGTGAATCTCATGCCCTGAAACTCTTGCACTGAAACACCTACCCTAACACTCATGCCCTGAAACTCATTCCCTGAAACTCATGCCCTCAAACTCTTGCACTGAAACACCTGCCCTATAACACATGCCCTGAATGTCATGCCCTGAAATTCCTGCCCTGAAACTCATGCCCTGAATCTCATGCCCTGAAACTCTTGCACTGAAACACCTGCCCTAAAACTCATGCCCTGAATCTCATGCCGTGAAACTCATGCACTGAAACTCCTGCCCTGAAACTGATGCCCTGAATCTCATGCACTGAAACTCATGCCCTAAATCTCATACCCTGAAACTCCTGCCCTGAAACTCATGCACTGAATCACATGCCCTAAAACTCCTGCCCTGAATCATCTGCCCAGAAACTCATTATCTGAATCACATGCCCTGAAATTCCAACCCTGAATCTCATGCGCTAAATCTCATGGCCTTAAACTCAAGCCGTGAATCTCCTGCCCTGAAACTCATGCCCTGAATGTCATGCCCTGAAATTCCTGCCCTGAAACTCATGCCCTGAATCTCATGCCCTGAAACTCTTCCACTGAAACTCATGCACTGAAACTCATGCCCTGAAGCTCATGCCTTGAAACTCCTGTCCTGAATCTCATACCCTGAAACTCATACCCTGAATCCCATGACCTGAAACTCAAGCGCTGATTCTCCTGCCCTAAAACTCATGCCCTGAATCAAATGCCCTAAAACTCCTGCCCTGAATCATCTGCCCAGAAACTCATTATCTGAATCACATGCCCTGAAATTCCTGCCATGAATATCATGCCCTGAAACTCATCCCTGAATCTCATGCCTTGAAACTCCTGTCCTGAACCTCATGCCCTGAAACTCATGCCCTGAATCTCATGCCTTGATACTCCTGCCCTCAAACTCATGCACTGAAACTCAAGCACTGAATCTCATGCGCTAAATCTCATGACCTTAAACTCAAGCCGTGAATCTCCTGCCCTGAAACTCATGCCCTTATTCTCCTGCCCTGAAACTCATGCCCTGAATCTCATGCCTTGATACTCCTGCCCTCAAACTCATGCACTGAAACTCAAGCACTGAATCTCATGCGCTAAATCTCATGACCTTAAACTCAAGCCGTGAATCTCCTGCCCTGAAACTCATGCCCTGAATGTCATACCCTGAAATTCCTGCCCTGAAACTCATGCCCTGAATCTCATGCCCTGAAACTCTTGCACAGAAACACCTACCCTAAAACTCATGCCCTGAATCTCATGCACTGAAACTCATGCCCTAAATCTCACACCCTGAAACTCCTGCCCTGAAACTCATGCACTGAAACTCATGCCCTGAATCACATGCCCTAAAGCTCCTGCCCTAAATCATCTGCCCAGAAACTCATTATCTGAATCACATGCCCTGAAATTCCTGCCCTGAATCTCATGCCCTGAATCTCATGCCTTGAAACTCCTGTCCTGAATCTCATGCACTGAAACTCCTGCACTGAAACTCATGCCATGAATTTCATATCCTGAAACTCACGCCCTGAATTACATGCCCTGAAACTCCTGCCCTGAAACTCATGCCCTGAAACGGATGCCCTGAATCTCATGCCCTGAAAGTTCTGCCCTGAAACTAATGCACTGAATCACATGCGCTAAATCTCATGACCTTAAACTCAAGCCGTGAATCTCCTGCCTTGAAACTCATGCCCTGAATCTCATGCCTTGAAACTCCTGTCCTGAATCTCATGCCCTGAAACTCATGCCCTGAATCCCATGCCCTGAAACTCAAGCCCTGATTCTCCTGCCCTGAAACTCATGCCCTGAATCTCATGCCTTGAAACTCCTGCCCTCAAACTCATGCACTGAAACTCATGCCATGAATCTCATATCCTGAAACTCATACCTGAATTACATGCCCTGAAACTCCTGCCCTGAAACTCATGCCCTGAATGTCATATCCTGAAACTCAAGCCCTTATTCTCCTGCCCTGAAACTCATACCCTGAATCTCATGCCTTGATACTCCTGCCCTCAAACTCATGCACTGAAACTCATGCACTGAATCTCATGCGCTAAATCTCATGACCTTAAACTCAAGCCATGAATCTCCTGCCCTGAAACTCATGCCCTGAATGTCATGCCCTGAAATTCCTGCCCTGAAACTCATGCCCTGAATTTCCTGCCCTGAAACTCATGCCCTGAATGTCATGCCCTGAAATTCCTGACCTGAAACTCATGCCCTGAATCTCATGCCCTGAAACTCATGCCGTGAAATTCATGCACTGAAACTCCTGCCCTGAAACTGATGCCCTGAATCTCATGCACTGAAATTCATGCCCTGAACCTCATGCCCTGAAACTCAAGCCCTGAATCTCATGCACTGAAACTCATACCCTAAATCTCACACCCTGAAACTCCTGCCCTGAAACTCATGCACTGAAACTCAAGCCCTGAATCACATGCCCTAAAACTCCTGCCCTGAATCATCTGCCCAGAAATTCATTATCTGAATCACATGCCCTGAAATTCCTGCCCTGAATCGCATGCCCTGAAACCCATGCCCTGAATTTCATGCCTTGAAACTCCTGCCCTCAAACTCATGCACTGAAACTCATGCACTGAAACTCATGCCCTGAATCTCATGCCTTGAAACTCCTGTCCTGAATCTCATGCACTGAAACTCCTGCACTGAAACTCATGCCATGAATCTCATATCCTGAAACTCACGCCCTGAATTGCATGCCCTGAAACTCCTGCCCTGAAACTCATGCCCTGAAACGGATGCCCTGAATCTCATGCCCTGAAACTCATGCCGTGAAATTCATGCACTGAAACTCCTGCCCTGAAACTGATGCCCTGAATCTCATGCACTGAAACTCATACCCTAAATCTCACACACTGAAACTCCTGCCCTGAAACTCATGCACTGAAACTCAAGCCCTGAATCACATGCCCTAAAACTCCTGCCCTGAATCATCTGCCCAGAAATTCATTATCTGAATCACATGCCCTGAAATTCCTGCCCTGAATCTCATGCCCTGAAACCCATGCCCTGAATTTCATGCCTTGAAACTACTGCCCTCAAACTCATGCACTGAAACTCATGCCCTGAATCTCATGCCTTGAAACTCCTGTCCTGAATCTCATGCCCTGAAACTCATGCCCTGAATCTCATGCCCTGAAACTCCTGCACTGAAACTCATGCCATGAATCTCATATCCTGAAACTCACGCCCTGAAACTCATGCCCTGAAACTCATGCACTGAATCTCATGCGCTAAATCTCATGACCTTAAATTCAAGCGGTGAATCTCCTGCCCTGACACTCATGCCCTGAATTTCATGCTCTGAAAATCCTGCCCTGAAACTCATGCACTGAAAGGTATGCCCTGAAACCCATGCCCTGAAACTCATGCCCTGAAACTCATGCCCTGAATCTCATGCCGTGAAACCACAGACCTGAAACCCATGCCCTGAAACTCATGCCCTGAAACTCATGCCCTGAATCTCATGCCGTGAAACTCATGCCCTGAATCTCCTGCCCTGAAACTCATGCCCTGAATCTCATGCCCTAAAACTCTTGCAATGAAACACCAGCCCTAAAGCACATGCCCTGAAATTCCTGTCCTGAAACTCATGCCCTGAAACTCATGCCCTGAATGTCACGCCCGGAAATTCCTGACCTGAAACTCATGCCCTGAATCTCATGCCCTGAAACTCTTGCACTGAAACACCTACCCTAAAACTCATGCCCTGTATCTCATGCCCTGAATCTCATGCCGTGAAATTCATGCACTGAAACTCCTGCCCTGAAACTGATGCCCTGAATCTCATGCACTGAAATTCATGCCCTGAATCACATGCCCTAAAACTCCTGCCCTGAATCATCTGCCCAGAAACTCATTATCTGAATCACATGCCCTGAAGTTCCTGCCCTGAATCTCATGCCGTGAAACTCATGTCCTGAATTTCATGCCTTGAAACTCCTGCCCTCAAACTCATGCACTGAATCTCATGCGCTAAATCTCATGACCTTAATCTCAAGCCGTGAATCTCCTGCCCTGAAACTCATGCCCTGAATCTCATGCTCTGAAAATCCTGCCCTGAAACTCATGCACTGAAAGACATACCCTGAAACTCTTGCACTGAAACTCTTGCACTGAAACACCGGCCCTGAATCTCCTGCCCTGAAACCACAGACCTGAAACCCATGACCTGAAACTCATGCCCTGAAACTCATGACCTGAATCTCATGCCGTGAAACTCCTGCCCTCAAACTCATGCACTGAAACTCATGCTCTGAATCTCCTGCCCTGAAACTCCTGCACTGAAATACGTGCCCTAAAACACCTGCCTTGAAACTCATGCCCCGAATCTCATGCCCTGAATCTCCTGCCCTGAATCTCCTGCCTTGAAACTCATGCCTTGAATCTCATGCCCTCAAACTCTTGCACTGAAACACCTGCCCTAAAGCACATGCCCTGAAATTCCTCCCCTGAAACTTATGCCCTGAATCTCATGCCCAGAAACTCTTGCACTGAAACTCCTGCCCTGAAACTGATGCCCTGAATCTCATGCACTGACACTCATGCCCTGAACCTCATGCCCTGAAACTCAAGCCCTGAATCTCATGCACTGAAACTCATGCCCTAAATCTCATACCCTGAAACTCCTGCCCTGAAACTCATGCACTGAAACTCATGCCCTGAATCACATGCCCTAAAAATCCTGCCCTGAATCATCTGCACAGAAACTCATTATCTGAATCACATGCCCTGAAATTCCTTCCCTGAATCTCATGCCCTGACACTCATGCCCTGAATTTCATGCCTTGAAACTCCTGCACTGAAATACGTGCCCTAAAACTCCTGCATTGAAACTCAAGCCCCGAATCTCATGCCCTGAATCTCCTGCCCTGAATCTCCTGCCTTGAAACTCATGCCCTGAATCTCATGCCCTCAAACTCCTGCACTGAAACACCTGCCCTAAAACACATGCCCTGAATCTCATGCCCTGAAATTCTTGCCCTGATACTCATGCCCTGAATCTCATGCCCTGAAACTCTTGCACTGAAACACCTACCCTAAAACTCATGCCCTGAACCTCATGCCCTGAATCTCATGCCGCGAAACTCATGCACTGAAACTCCTGCCCTGAAACTGATGCTCTGAATCTCATGCACTGACACTGATGCCCTGAACCTCATACCCTGAAACTCCTGCCCTGAAACTCATGCACTGAAGCTCATGCCCTGCATCACATGCCCTAAAACTCCTGCCCTGAATCATCTGCACAGAAACTCATTATCTGAATCACAGGCCCTGAAATTCCTGCCCTGAATCTCATGCCCTCAAACTCATGCACTGAAACTCATGCACTGAAACTCATGCCCTGAATCTCATGCCTTGAAACTCCTGTCCTGAATCTCATACCCTGAAACTCATGCCCTGAATCCCATGCCCTGAAACTCAAGCCCAGATTCTCCTGCCCTGAAACTCATGCCCTGAATCACATGCCCTAAAACTCCTGCCCTGAATCATCTGCCCAGAAACTCATTATCTGAATCACATGCCCTGAAATTCCTGCCATGAATCTCATGCCCTGAAACTCATGCCCTGAATCTCATGCCTTGAAGCTCCTGTCCTGAATCTCATGCCCTGAATCTCATGCCTTGAAACTCCTGCCCTCAAACTCATGCACTGAAACTCATACACTGAAACTCACTTCCTGAATTACATGCCCTGAAACTCCTGCCCTGAAACTCATGCCCTGAAACTCATGCCCAGAATCTCATGCCCTGAAACTCAAGCCCTTATTCTCCTGCCCTGAAACTCATGCCCTGAATCTCATGCCCTGAAACTTCTGCCATGAAACTCATACACTGAATCTCATGCGCTAAATCTCATGACCTTAAACTCAAGCCGTGAATCTCCTGCCCTGAAACTCATGCCCTGAATGTCATGCCCTGAAATTCCTGCCCTGAAACTCATGCCCTGAATCTCATGCCCTGAAACTCTTGCACTGAAACACCTACCCTAAAACTCATGCCCTGAATCTCATGCCGTGAAATTATGCACTGAAACTCCTGCCCTGAAACTGATGCCCTGAATCTCATGCACTGAAACTCATGCCCTGAACCTCATGCCCTGAAACTCAAGCCCTGAATCTCATGCACTGAAGCTCATGCCCTAAATCTCATACCCTGAAACTCCGGCACTGAAACTCATGCTCTGAAACTCTTGCCCTGAATCACATGCCCTGAAACTCCTGCCCTGAATCACATGCCCTGAAATTCCTGCCCTGAATCTCATGCCCTGAAACTCATGCCCAGAATCTCATGCCCTGAAACTCATGCACTGAATCTCATGCCCTGAAACTCCTGCACTGAAACTCATGCGATGAATCTCATATCCCGAAACTCACGCCCTGAATTTCATGCCCTGAAACTCCTGCCCTGAAGCTCATGCCCTGAAACTCATGCCCTGAATATCATGCCCTGAAACTCAAGCCCTTATTCTCCTGCCCTGAAACTCACGCCCTGAATTTCATGCGTGAAACTCCTGCCCTGAAGCTCATGCCCTGAAACTCATGCCCTGAATCTCATGCCCTGAAACTCAAGCCCTTATTCTCCTGCCCTGAAACTCATGCCCTGAATCTCATGCCTTGATACTCCTGCCCTCAAACTCATGCACTGAAACTCATGCACTGAAACTCATGCCCTAAATCTCATACCCTGAAACTCCTGCCCTGAAACTCATGCACTGAAACTCATGCCCTGAATCACATGCCCTAAAAATCCTTGCCCTGAATCATCTGCACAGAAACTCATTATCTGAATCACATGCCCTGAAATTCCTTCCCTGAATCTCATGCCCTGACACTCATGCCCTGACTTTCATGCCTTGAAACTCCTGCACTGAAATACGTGCCCTAAAACACCTGCCTTGAAACTCAAGCCCCGAATCTCATGCCCTGAATCTCCTGCCCTGAATCTCCTGCCTTGAAACTCATGCCCGGAATCTCATGCCCTCAAACTCTTGCACTGAAACACCTGCCCTAAAACACATCCCCTGAATCTCATGCCCTGAAATTCTTGCCCTGATACTCATGCCCTGAATCTCATGCCCTGAAACTCTTGCACTGAAACACCTACCCTAAAACTCATGCCCTGAACCTCATGCCCTGAATCTCATGCGCGAAACTCATGCACTGAAACTCCTGCCCTGAAACTGATGCTCTGAATCTCATGCACTGACACTGATTCCCTGAACCTCATACCCTGAAACTCCTGCCCTGAAACTCATGCACTGAAGCTCATGCCCTGCATCACATGCCCTAAAACTCCTGCCCTGAATCATCTGCACAGAAACTCATTATCTGAATCACATGCCCTGAAATTCCTGCCCTGAATCTCATGCCCTCAAACTCATGCACTGAAACTCATGCACTGAAACTCATGCCCTGAATCTCATGCCTTGAAACTCCTGTCCTGAATCTCATACCCTGAAACTCATGCCCTGAATCCCATGCCCTGAAACTCAAGCCCAGATTGTCCTGCCCTGAAACTCATGCCCTGAATCACATGCCCTAAAACTCCTGCCCTGAATCATCTGCCCAGAAACTCATTATCTGAATCACATGCCCTGAAATTCCTGCCATGAATCTCATGCCCTGAAACTCATGCCCTTAATCTCATGCCTTGAAACTCCTGCCCTCAAACTCATGCACTGAAACTCATGCACTGAAACTCATGCCCTGAATCTCATGCCTTGAAACTCCTGTCCTGAATCTCATGCCCTGAATCTCATGCCTTGAAACTGCTGCCCTCAAACTCATGCACTGAAACTCATGCACTGAAACTCACGCCCTGAATTACATGCCCTGAAACTCCTGCCCTGAAACTCATGCCCTGAAACTCATGCCCAGAATCTCATGCCCTGAAACTCAAGCCCTTATTCTCCTGCCCTGAAACTCATGCCCTGAATCTCATGCCCTGAAACTTCTGCCATGAAACTCATACACTGAATCTCATGCGCTAAATCTCATGACCTTAAACTCAAGCCGTGAATCTCCTGCCCTGAAACTCATGCCCTGAATGTCATGCCCTGAAATTCCTGCCCTGAAACTCATGCCCTGAATCTCATGCCCTGAAACTCTTGCACTGAAACACCTACCCTAAAACTCATGCCCTGAATGTCATGCACTGAATCTCATGCCGTGAAACTATGCACTGAAACTCCTGCCCTGAAACTGATGCCCTGAATCTCATGCACTGAAACTCATGCCCTGAACCTCATGCCCTGAAACTCAAGCCCTGAATCTCATGCACTGAAGCTCATGCCCTAAATCTCATACCCTGAAACTCCTGCACTGAAACTCATGCTCTGAAACTCTTGCCCTGAATCACATGCCCTGAAACTCCTGCCCTGAATCACATGCCCTGAAATTCCTGCCCTGAATCTCATGCCCTGAAACTCATGCCCAGAATCTCATGAATTGAAACTCCTGCCCTCAAACTCATGCACTGAAACTCATGCCCTGAACCTCATGCCCAGAAACTCAAGCCCTGAATCTCATGCACTGAAACTCATGTCCTAAATCTCATACCCTGAAACTCCTGCCCTGAAACTCATGCACTGAAACTCATGCCCTGAATCACATGTCCTAAAACTCCTGCCCTGAATCATCTGCCCAGAAACTCATTATCTGAATCACATTCCCTGAAATTCCTGCCCTGCATCTCATGCCCTGAATCTCATGCCTTGAAACTCCTGCCCTCGAACTCATGCACAGAAACTCATGCCCTGAATCTCATGCCTTGAAACACCTGTCCTGAATCTCATGCCCTGAAACTCATGCCCTGAATCTCATGCCCTCAAACTCATGCACTGAAACTCATGCACTGAAACTCATGCCCTGAATCTCATGCCTTGAAACTGCTGTATTGAATCTCATACCCTGAAACTCATGCCCTGAATCCCATGCCCTGAAACTCAAGCCCAGATTCTCCTGCCCTGAAACTCCTGCCCTGAATCATCTGCCCAGAAACTCATTATCTGAATCACATGCCCTGAAATTCCTGCCATGAATCTCATGCCCTGACACTCATGCCCTGAATCTCATGCCTTGAAACTCCTGCCCTCAAACTCATGCACTGAAACTCATGCCCTGAATCTCATGCCTTGAAACTCCTGTCCTGAATCTCATGCCCTGAAAATCATGCCCTGAATCTCATGCCCTGAAACTCAAGCACTTATTCTCCTGCCGTGAAACTCATGCCCTGAATCTCATGCCCTGAAACTTCTGCCATGAAACTCATACACTGAATCTCATGCGCTAAATCTCATGACCTTAAACTCAAGCCGTGAATCTCCTGCACTGAAACTCATGCCCTGAATGTCATGCCCTGAAATTCCTGCCCTGAAACTCATGCCCTGAATCTCATGCCCTGAAACTCTTACACTGAAACACCTACCCTAAAACTCCTGCCTTAATCTCATGCACTGAATCTCATGACGTGAAACTCATGCACTGAAACTCCTGCCCTGAAACTGATGCCCTGAATCTCAGGCACTGAAACTCATGCCCTGAACCTCATGCCCTGAATCTCAAGCCCTGAATCTCATGCACTGAAGCTGATGCCCTAAATCTCATACCCTGAAACTCCTGCCCTGAAACTCATGCTCTGAAACTCATGCCCTGAATCACATGCCCTGAAACTCCTGCCCTGAATCACATGCCCTGAAATTCCTGCCATGAATCTCATGCCCTGAAACTCATGCCCTTAATCTCATGCCTTGAAACTCCTGCTCTTAAACTCATGCACTGAAACTCATGCCCTGAATCTCATGCCTTGAAACTCATGTCCTGAATCTCATGCCCTGAAACTCATGCACTGAATCTCATGCCCTGAAACTCCTGCACTGAAACTCCTGCCCTGAAGCTCATGCCCTGAAACTCATGCCCTGAATATCATGCCCTGAAACTCAAGCCCTTATTCTCCTGCCCTGAAACTCACGCCCTGAATTTCATGCCCTGAAACTCCTGCCCTGAAGCTCATGCCCTGAAACTCATGCCCTGAATCTCATGCCCTGAAACTCAAGCCCTTATTCTCCTGCCCTGAAACTCATGCCCTGAATCTCATGCCTTGATACTCCTGCCCTCAAACTCATGCACTGAAACTCATGCACTGAATCTCATGCGCTAAAGCTCATGACCTTAAACTCAAGCCGTGAATCTCCTGCCCTGAAAATCTTGCACTGAAACACCTACCCTGAAACTCATGCCCTGAATCTCATACCCTGAATCTCATGCCGTGAAATTCATGCACTGAAACTCCTGCCCTGAAACTGATGCACTGAATCTCATGCACTGAAACTCATGCCCTGAACCTCATGCCCTGAAACTCAAGCCCTGAATCTCATGCACTGAAACTCAGGTACTAAATCTCATACCCTGAAACTCCTGCCCTGAAACTCATGCACTGAAACTCATGCCCTGAATCACATGTCCTAAAACTCCTGCCCTGAATCATCTGCCCAGAAACTCATTATCTGAATCACATTCCCTGAAATTCCTGCCCTGAATCTCATGCCCTGAATCTCATGCCCTGAAACTCCTGCCCTCGAACTCATGCACTGAAACTCATGCCATGAATCTCATATCCTGAATCTCACGCCCTGAATTACATGCCCTGAAACTCCTGCTCTGAAACTCATGCCCTGAATCTCGTGCCCTGAAACTTCCGCCCTGAAACTCATGCACTGAATCTCATGCGCTAAATCTCATGACCTTAAACTCAAGCCGTGAATCTCCTTCCCTGAAACTCATGCCCTGAATCTCATGCTCTGAAACTTCTGCCCTGAAACTCATGCACTGAAAGACATGCCCTGGAACTCTTGCAATGAAACACCTGCCCTGAATCTCCTGCCCTGAAACTGCTGCCGTGAATCTCAAGCCCTGAAACCACAGACCTGAAACCCATGCCCTGAAACTCATGCCCTGAATCTCATGCCGTGAAAACCCTGCTCTCAAACTCATGCTCTGAAACTCATGCCCTGAATCTCCTGCCCTGAAACTCCTGCACTGAAATACGTGCCCTAAAACACCTGCCTTGAAAGTCATACCCAGAATCTCATGCCCTGAATCTCCTGTCCTGAATCTCCTGCCTTGAAACTCATACCCTGAATCACATGTCCTAAAACTCCTGCCCTGAATCATCTGCCCAGAAACTCATTATCTGAATCACATTCCCCAAAATTCCTGCCCTGAATCTCATGCCCTGAATCTCATGCCTTGAAACTCCTGCCCTCGAACTCATGCACTGAAACTCATGCCCTGAATCTCATGCCTTGAAACACCTGTCCTGAATCTCATGCCCTGAAACTCATGCCCTGAATCTCATGACCTGAAACTCCTGCACTGAAACTCCTGCACTGAAACTCATGCCATGAATCTCATATCCTGAATCTCACGCCCTGAATTATATGCCCTGAAACTCCTGCCCTGAAACTCATGCCCGGAAGCTCGTGCCCTGAAACTTCTGCCCTGAAACTCATGACTTGAAACTCCTGTCCTGAATCTCATGCCCTGAATCTCATGCCTTGAAACTCCTGCCCTCAAACTCACGCTCTGAAACTAATGCACTGAAACTCACGCCCTGAATTACATGCCCTGAAACTCCTGCCCTGAAACTCATGCCCTGAAACTCATGCCCTGAATCTCAAGCCCTGAAACTCAAGCCCTTATTCTCCTGCCCTGAAACTCATGCCCTGAATCTCATGCCCTGAAACTTCTGCCATGAAACTCATACACTGAATCTCATGCGCTAAATCTCATGACCTTAAACTCAAGCCGTGAATCTCCTGCCCTGAAACTCATGCCCTGAATGTCATGCCCTGAAATTCCTGCCCTGAAACTCATGCCCTGAATCTCATGCACTGAATCTCATGCCGTGAAACTCATGCACTGAAACTCCTGCCCTGAAACTGATGCCCTGAATCTCATGCACTGAAACTCACGCCCTGAACCTCATGCCCTGAAACTCAAGCCCTGAATCTCATGCACTGAAGCTCATGCCCTAAATCTCATACCCTGAAACTCCTGCACTGAAACTCATGCTCTGAAATTCTTGCCCTGAATCACATGCCCTGAAACTCCTGCCCTGAATCACATGCCCTAAAACTCATGCCCAGAATCTCATGCCTTGAAACTCCTGCCCTCAAACTCATGCACTGAAACTCATGCCCTGAATCTCATGCCTTGAAACTCCTGTCCTGAATCTCATGCCCTGAAACTCATGCACTGAATCTCATGCCCTGAAACTCCTGCACTGAAACTCCTGCCCTGAAGCTCATGCCCTGAAACTCATGCCCTGAATATCATGCCCTGAAACTCAAGCCCTTATTCTCCTGCCCTGAAACTCATGCCCTGAATCTCATGCCTTGATACTCCTGCCCTCAAACTCATGCACTGAAACTCATGCACTGAATCTCATGCGCTAAAGCTCATGACCTTAAACTGAAGCCGTGAATCTCCTGCCCTGAAACTCTTGCACTGAAACACCTACCCTGAAACTCATGCCCTAAATCTCATACCCTGAATCTCATGCCGTGAAATTCATGCACTGAAACTCCTGCCCTGAAACTGATGCACTGAATCTCATGCACTGAAACTCATGCCCTGAACCTCATGCCCTGAAACTCAAGCCCTGAATCTCATGCACTGAAACGCATGTCCTAAATCTCATACCCTGAAACTCCTGCTCTGAAACTCATGCACTGAAACTCATGCCCTGAATCACATGTCCTAAAACTCCTGCCCTGAATCATCTGCCCAGAAACTCATTATCTGAATCACATTCCCTGAAATTCCTGCCCTGCATCTCATGCCCTGAATCTCATGCCTAGAAACTCCTGCCCTCGAACTCATACACTGAAACTCATGCCCTGAATCTCATGCCTTGAAACACCTGTACTGAATCTCATGCCCTGAAACTCATGCCCTGAATCTCATGCCCTCAAACTCATGCACTGAAACTCATGCCCTGAAACTCACGCCCTGAATTACATGCCCTGAAACTCCTGCCCTGAAACTCATGCCCTGAAACGGATGCCCTGAATCTCATGCCCTGAAAGTTCTGCCCTGAAACTAATGCACTGAATCACATGCGCTAAATCTCATGACCTTAAACTCAAGCCGTGAATCTCCTGCCTTGAAACTCATGCCCTGAATCTCATGCCTTGAAACTCCTGTCCTGAATCTCATGCCCTGAAACTCATGCCCTGAATCCCATGCCCTGAAACTCAAGCCCTGATTCTCCTGCCCTGAAACTCATGCCCTGAATCTCATGCCTTGAAACTCCTGCCCTCAAACTCATGCACTGAAACTCATGCCATGAATCTCATATCCTGAAACTCATACCTGAATTACATGCCCTGAAACTCCTGCCCTGAAACTCATGCCCTGAATGTCATATCCTGAAACTCAAGCCCTTATTCTCCTGCCCTGAAACTCATACCCTGAATCTCATGCCTTGATACTCCTGCCCTCAAACTCATGCACTGAAACTCATGCACTGAATCTCATGCGCTAAATCTCATGACCTTAAACTCAAGCCATGAATCTCCTGCCCTGAAACTCATGCCCTGAATGTCATGCCCTGAAATTCCTGCCCTGAAACTCATGCCCTGAATTTCCTGCCCTGAAACTCATGCCCTGAATGTCATGCCCTGAAATTCCTGACCTGAAACTCATGCCCTGAATCTCATGCCCTGAAACTCATGCCGTGAAATTCATGCACTGAAACTCCTGCCCTGAAACTGATGCCCTGAATCTCATGCACTGAAATTCATGCCCTGAACCTCATGCCCTGAAACTCAAGCCCTGAATCTCATGCACTGAAACTCATACCCTAAATCTCACACCCTGAAACTCCTGCCCTGAAACTCATGCACTGAAACTCAAGCCCTGAATCACATGCCCTAAAACTCCTGCCCTGAATCATCTGCCCAGAAATTCATTATCTGAATCACATGCCCTGAAATTCCTGCCCTGAATCGCATGCCCTGAAACCCATGCCCTGAATTTCATGCCTTGAAACTCCTGCCCTCAAACTCATGCACTGAAACTCATGCACTGAAACTCATGCCCTGAATCTCATGCCTTGAAACTCCTGTCCTGAATCTCATGCACTGAAACTCCTGCACTGAAACTCATGCCATGAATCTCATATCCTGAAACTCACGCCCTGAATTACATGCCCTGAAACTCCTGCCCTGAAACTCATGCCCTGAAACGGATGCCCTGAATCTCATGCCCTGAAACTCATGCCGTGAAATTCATGCACTGAAACTCCTGCCCTGAAACTGATGCCCTGAATCTCATGCACTGAAACTCATACCCTAAATCTCACACACTGAAACTCCTGCCCTGAAACTCATGCACTGAAACTCAAGCCCTGAATCACATGCCCTAAAACTCCTGCCCTGAATCATCTGCCCAGAAATTCATTATCTGAATCACATGCCCTGAAATTCCTGCCCTGAATCTCATGCCCTGAAACCCATGCCCTGAATTTCATGCCTTGAAACTACTGCCCTCAAACTCATGCACTGAAACTCATGCCCTGAATCTCATGCCTTGAAACTCCTGTCCTGAATCTCATGCCCTGAAACTCATGCCCTGAATCTCATGCCCTGAAACTCCTGCACTGAAACTCATGCCATGAATCTCATATCCTGAAACTCACGCCCTGAAACTCATGCCCTGAAACTCATGCACTGAATCTCATGCGCTAAATCTCATGACCTTAAATTCAAGCGGTGAATCTCCTGCCCTGACACTCATGCCCTGAATTTCATGCTCTGAAAATCCTGCCCTGAAACTCATGCACTGAAAGGTATGCCCTGAAACCCATGCCCTGAAACTCATGCCCTGAAACTCATGCCCTGAATCTCATGCCGTGAAACCACAGACCTGAAACCCATGCCCTGAAACTCATGCCCTGAAACTC
Source organism: Mobula birostris (assembly GCF_030028105.1). Classification (NCBI taxonomy): domain Eukaryota; kingdom Metazoa; phylum Chordata; class Chondrichthyes; order Myliobatiformes; family Myliobatidae; genus Mobula; species Mobula birostris. Next base: position 133,637 of record NW_027278286.1, read on the forward strand.
ATGCCCTGAATCTCATGCCGTGAAACTCATGCCCTGAATCTCCTGCCCTGAAACTCATGCCCTGAATCTCATGCCCTAAAACTCTTGCAATGAAACACCAGCCCTAAAGCACATGCCCTGAAATTCCTGTCCTGAAACTCATGCCCTGAAACTCATGCCCTGAATGTCACGCCCGGAAATTCCTGACCTGAAACTCATGCCCTGAATCTCATGCCCTGAAACTCTTGCACTGAAACACCTACCCTAAAACTCATGCCCTGTATCTCATGCCCTGAATCTCATGCCGTGAAATTCATGCACTGAAACTCCTGCCCTGAAACTGATGCCCTGAATCTCATGCACTGAAATTCATGCCCTGAATCACATGCCCTAAAACTCCTGCCCTGAATCATCTGCCCAGAAACTCATTATCTGAATCACATGCCCTGAAGTTCCTGCCCTGAATCTCATGCCCTGAAACTCATGTCCTGAATTTCATGCCTTGAAACTCCTGCCCTCAAACTCATGCACTGAATCTCATGCGCTAAATCTCATGACCTTAATCTCAAGCCGTGAATCTCCTGCCCTGAAACTCATGCCCTGAATCTCATGCTCTGAAAATCCTGCCCTGAAACTCATGCACTGAAAGACATACCCTGAAACTCTTGCACTGAAACTCTTGCACTGAAACACCGGCCCTGAATCTCCTGCCCTGAAACCACAGACCTGAAACCCATGACCTGAAACTCATGCCCTGAAACTCATGACCTGAATCTCATGCCGTGAAACTCCTGCCCTCAAACTCATGCACTGAAACTCATGCTCTGAATCTCCTGCCCTGAAACTCCTGCACTGAAATACGTGCCCTAAAACACCTGCCTTGAAACTCATGCCCCGAATCTCATGCCCTGAATCTCCTGCCCTGAATCTCCTGCCTTGAAACTCATGCCTTGAATCTCATGCCCTCAAACTCTTGCACTGAAACACCTGCCCTAAAGCACATGCCCTGAAATTCCTCCCCTGAAACTTATGCCCTGAATCTCATGCCCAGAAACTCTTGCACTGAAACTCCTGCCCTGAAACTGATGCCCTGAATCTCATGCACTGACACTCATGCCCTGAACCTCATGCCCTGAAACTCAAGCCCTGAATCTCATGCACTGAAACTCATGCCCTAAATCTCATACCCTGAAACTCCTGCCCTGAAACTCATGCACTGAAACTCATGCCCTGAATCACATGCCCTAAAAATCCTGCCCTGAATCATCTGCACAGAAACTCATTATCTGAATCACATGCCCTGAAATTCCTTCCCTGAATCTCATGCCCTGACACTCATGCCCTGAATTTCATGCCTTGAAACTCCTGCACTGAAATACGTGCCCTAAAACTCCTGCATTGAAACTCAAGCCCCGAATCTCATGCCCTGAATCTCCTGCCCTGAATCTCCTGCCTTGAAACTCATGCCCTGAATCTCATGCCCTCAAACTCCTGCACTGAAACACCTGCCCTAAAACACATGCCCTGAATCTCATGCCCTGAAATTCTTGCCCTGATACTCATGCCCTGAATCTCATGCCCTGAAACTCTTGCACTGAAACACCTACCCTAAAACTCATGCCCTGAACCTCATGCCCTGAATCTCATGCCGCGAAACTCATGCACTGAAACTCCTGCCCTGAAACTGATGCTCTGAATCTCATGCACTGACACTGATGCCCTGAACCTCATACCCTGAAACTCCTGCCCTGAAACTCATGCACTGAAGCTCATGCCCTGCATCACATGCCCTAAAACTCCTGCCCTGAATCATCTGCACAGAAACTCATTATCTGAATCACAGGCCCTGAAATTCCTGCCCTGAATCTCATGCCCTCAAACTCATGCACTGAAACTCATGCACTGAAACTCATGCCCTGAATCTCATGCCTTGAAACTCCTGTCCTGAATCTCATACCCTGAAACTCATGCCCTGAATCCCATGCCCTGAAACTCAAGCCCAGATTCTCCTGCCCTGAAACTCATGCCCTGAATCACATGCCCTAAAACTCCTGCCCTGAATCATCTGCCCAGAAACTCATTATCTGAATCACATGCCCTGAAATTCCTGCCATGAATCTCATGCCCTGAAACTCATGCCCTGAATCTCATGCCTTGAAGCTCCTGTCCTGAATCTCATGCCCTGAATCTCATGCCTTGAAACTCCTGCCCTCAAACTCATGCACTGAAACTCATACACTGAAACTCACTTCCTGAATTACATGCCCTGAAACTCCTGCCCTGAAACTCATGCCCTGAAACTCATGCCCAGAATCTCATGCCCTGAAACTCAAGCCCTTATTCTCCTGCCCTGAAACTCATGCCCTGAATCTCATGCCCTGAAACTTCTGCCATGAAACTCATACACTGAATCTCATGCGCTAAATCTCATGACCTTAAACTCAAGCCGTGAATCTCCTGCCCTGAAACTCATGCCCTGAATGTCATGCCCTGAAATTCCTGCCCTGAAACTCATGCCCTGAATCTCATGCCCTGAAACTCTTGCACTGAAACACCTACCCTAAAACTCATGCCCTGAATCTCATGCCGTGAAATTATGCACTGAAACTCCTGCCCTGAAACTGATGCCCTGAATCTCATGCACTGAAACTCATGCCCTGAACCTCATGCCCTGAAACTCAAGCCCTGAATCTCATGCACTGAAGCTCATGCCCTAAATCTCATACCCTGAAACTCCGGCACTGAAACTCATGCTCTGAAACTCTTGCCCTGAATCACATGCCCTGAAACTCCTGCCCTGAATCACATGCCCTGAAATTCCTGCCCTGAATCTCATGCCCTGAAACTCATGCCCAGAATCTCATGCCCTGAAACTCATGCACTGAATCTCATGCCCTGAAACTCCTGCACTGAAACTCATGCGATGAATCTCATATCCCGAAACTCACGCCCTGAATTTCATGCCCTGAAACTCCTGCCCTGAAGCTCATGCCCTGAAACTCATGCCCTGAATATCATGCCCTGAAACTCAAGCCCTTATTCTCCTGCCCTGAAACTCACGCCCTGAATTTCATGCGTGAAACTCCTGCCCTGAAGCTCATGCCCTGAAACTCATGCCCTGAATCTCATGCCCTGAAACTCAAGCCCTTATTCTCCTGCCCTGAAACTCATGCCCTGAATCTCATGCCTTGATACTCCTGCCCTCAAACTCATGCACTGAAACTCATGCACTGAAACTCATGCCCTAAATCTCATACCCTGAAACTCCTGCCCTGAAACTCATGCACTGAAACTCATGCCCTGAATCACATGCCCTAAAAATCCTTGCCCTGAATCATCTGCACAGAAACTCATTATCTGAATCACATGCCCTGAAATTCCTTCCCTGAATCTCATGCCCTGACACTCATGCCCTGACTTTCATGCCTTGAAACTCCTGCACTGAAATACGTGCCCTAAAACACCTGCCTTGAAACTCAAGCCCCGAATCTCATGCCCTGAATCTCCTGCCCTGAATCTCCTGCCTTGAAACTCATGCCCGGAATCTCATGCCCTCAAACTCTTGCACTGAAACACCTGCCCTAAAACACATCCCCTGAATCTCATGCCCTGAAATTCTTGCCCTGATACTCATGCCCTGAATCTCATGCCCTGAAACTCTTGCACTGAAACACCTACCCTAAAACTCATGCCCTGAACCTCATGCCCTGAATCTCATGCGCGAAACTCATGCACTGAAACTCCTGCCCTGAAACTGATGCTCTGAATCTCATGCACTGACACTGATTCCCTGAACCTCATACCCTGAAACTCCTGCCCTGAAACTCATGCACTGAAGCTCATGCCCTGCATCACATGCCCTAAAACTCCTGCCCTGAATCATCTGCACAGAAACTCATTATCTGAATCACATGCCCTGAAATTCCTGCCCTGAATCTCATGCCCTCAAACTCATGCACTGAAACTCATGCACTGAAACTCATGCCCTGAATCTCATGCCTTGAAACTCCTGTCCTGAATCTCATACCCTGAAACTCATGCCCTGAATCCCATGCCCTGAAACTCAAGCCCAGATTGTCCTGCCCTGAAACTCATGCCCTGAATCACATGCCCTAAAACTCCTGCCCTGAATCATCTGCCCAGAAACTCATTATCTGAATCACATGCCCTGAAATTCCTGCCATGAATCTCATGCCCTGAAACTCATGCCCTTAATCTCATGCCTTGAAACTCCTGCCCTCAAACTCATGCACTGAAACTCATGCACTGAAACTCATGCCCTGAATCTCATGCCTTGAAACTCCTGTCCTGAATCTCATGCCCTGAATCTCATGCCTTGAAACTGCTGCCCTCAAACTCATGCACTGAAACTCATGCACTGAAACTCACGCCCTGAATTACATGCCCTGAAACTCCTGCCCTGAAACTCATGCCCTGAAACTCATGCCCAGAATCTCATGCCCTGAAACTCAAGCCCTTATTCTCCTGCCCTGAAACTCATGCCCTGAATCTCATGCCCTGAAACTTCTGCCATGAAACTCATACACTGAATCTCATGCGCTAAATCTCATGACCTTAAACTCAAGCCGTGAATCTCCTGCCCTGAAACTCATGCCCTGAATGTCATGCCCTGAAATTCCTGCCCTGAAACTCATGCCCTGAATCTCATGCCCTGAAACTCTTGCACTGAAACACCTACCCTAAAACTCATGCCCTGAATGTCATGCACTGAATCTCATGCCGTGAAACTATGCACTGAAACTCCTGCCCTGAAACTGATGCCCTGAATCTCATGCACTGAAACTCATGCCCTGAACCTCATGCCCTGAAACTCAAGCCCTGAATCTCATGCACTGAAGCTCATGCCCTAAATCTCATACCCTGAAACTCCTGCACTGAAACTCATGCTCTGAAACTCTTGCCCTGAATCACATGCCCTGAAACTCCTGCCCTGAATCACATGCCCTGAAATTCCTGCCCTGAATCTCATGCCCTGAAACTCATGCCCAGAATCTCATGAATTGAAACTCCTGCCCTCAAACTCATGCACTGAAACTCATGCCCTGAACCTCATGCCCAGAAACTCAAGCCCTGAATCTCATGCACTGAAACTCATGTCCTAAATCTCATACCCTGAAACTCCTGCCCTGAAACTCATGCACTGAAACTCATGCCCTGAATCACATGTCCTAAAACTCCTGCCCTGAATCATCTGCCCAGAAACTCATTATCTGAATCACATTCCCTGAAATTCCTGCCCTGCATCTCATGCCCTGAATCTCATGCCTTGAAACTCCTGCCCTCGAACTCATGCACAGAAACTCATGCCCTGAATCTCATGCCTTGAAACACCTGTCCTGAATCTCATGCCCTGAAACTCATGCCCTGAATCTCATGCCCTCAAACTCATGCACTGAAACTCATGCACTGAAACTCATGCCCTGAATCTCATGCCTTGAAACTGCTGTATTGAATCTCATACCCTGAAACTCATGCCCTGAATCCCATGCCCTGAAACTCAAGCCCAGATTCTCCTGCCCTGAAACTCCTGCCCTGAATCATCTGCCCAGAAACTCATTATCTGAATCACATGCCCTGAAATTCCTGCCATGAATCTCATGCCCTGACACTCATGCCCTGAATCTCATGCCTTGAAACTCCTGCCCTCAAACTCATGCACTGAAACTCATGCCCTGAATCTCATGCCTTGAAACTCCTGTCCTGAATCTCATGCCCTGAAAATCATGCCCTGAATCTCATGCCCTGAAACTCAAGCACTTATTCTCCTGCCGTGAAACTCATGCCCTGAATCTCATGCCCTGAAACTTCTGCCATGAAACTCATACACTGAATCTCATGCGCTAAATCTCATGACCTTAAACTCAAGCCGTGAATCTCCTGCACTGAAACTCATGCCCTGAATGTCATGCCCTGAAATTCCTGCCCTGAAACTCATGCCCTGAATCTCATGCCCTGAAACTCTTACACTGAAACACCTACCCTAAAACTCCTGCCTTAATCTCATGCACTGAATCTCATGACGTGAAACTCATGCACTGAAACTCCTGCCCTGAAACTGATGCCCTGAATCTCAGGCACTGAAACTCATGCCCTGAACCTCATGCCCTGAATCTCAAGCCCTGAATCTCATGCACTGAAGCTGATGCCCTAAATCTCATACCCTGAAACTCCTGCCCTGAAACTCATGCTCTGAAACTCATGCCCTGAATCACATGCCCTGAAACTCCTGCCCTGAATCACATGCCCTGAAATTCCTGCCATGAATCTCATGCCCTGAAACTCATGCCCTTAATCTCATGCCTTGAAACTCCTGCTCTTAAACTCATGCACTGAAACTCATGCCCTGAATCTCATGCCTTGAAACTCCTGTCCTGAATCTCATGCCCTGAAACTCATGCACTGAATCTCATGCCCTGAAACTCCTGCACTGAAACTCCTGCCCTGAAGCTCATGCCCTGAAACTCATGCCCTGAATATCATGCCCTGAAACTCAAGCCCTTATTCTCCTGCCCTGAAACTCACGCCCTGAATTTCATGCCCTGAAACTCCTGCCCTGAAGCTCATGCCCTGAAACTCATGCCCTGAATCTCATGCCCTGAAACTCAAGCCCTTATTCTCCTGCCCTGAAACTCATGCCCTGAATCTCATGCCTTGATACTCCTGCCCTCAAACTCATGCACTGAAACTCATGCACTGAATCTCATGCGCTAAAGCTCATGACCTTAAACTCAAGCCGTGAATCTCCTGCCCTGAAAATCTTGCACTGAAACACCTACCCTGAAACTCATGCCCTGAATCTCATACCCTGAATCTCATGCCGTGAAATTCATGCACTGAAACTCCTGCCCTGAAACTGATGCACTGAATCTCATGCACTGAAACTCATGCCCTGAACCTCATGCCCTGAAACTCAAGCCCTGAATCTCATGCACTGAAACTCAGGTCCTAAATCTCATACCCTGAAACTCCTGCCCTGAAACTCATGCACTGAAACTCATGCCCTGAATCACATGTCCTAAAACTCCTGCCCTGAATCATCTGCCCAGAAACTCATTATCTGAATCACATTCCCTGAAATTCCTGCCCTGAATCTCATGCCCTGAATCTCATGCCCTGAAACTCCTGCCCTCGAACTCATGCACTGAAACTCATGCCATGAATCTCATATCCTGAATCTCACGCCCTGAATTACATGCCCTGAAACTCCTGCTCTGAAACTCATGCCCTGAATCTCGTGCCCTGAAACTTCCGCCCTGAAACTCATGCACTGAATCTCATGCGCTAAATCTCATGACCTTAAACTCAAGCCGTGAATCTCCTTCCCTGAAACTCATGCCCTGAATCTCATGCTCTGAAACTTCTGCCCTGAAACTCATGCACTGAAAGACATGCCCTGGAACTCTTGCAATGAAACACCTGCCCTGAATCTCCTGCCCTGAAACTGCTGCCGTGAATCTCAAGCCCTGAAACCACAGACCTGAAACCCATGCCCTGAAACTCATGCCCTGAATCTCATGCCGTGAAAACCCTGCTCTCAAACTCATGCTCTGAAACTCATGCCCTGAATCTCCTGCCCTGAAACTCCTGCACTGAAATACGTGCCCTAAAACACCTGCCTTGAAAGTCATACCCAGAATCTCATGCCCTGAATCTCCTGTCCTGAATCTCCTGCCTTGAAACTCATACCCTGAATCACATGTCCTAAAACTCCTGCCCTGAATCATCTGCCCAGAAACTCATTATCTGAATCACATTCCCCAAAATTCCTGCCCTGAATCTCATGCCCTGAATCTCATGCCTTGAAACTCCTGCCCTCGAACTCATGCACTGAAACTCATGCCCTGAATCTCATGCCTTGAAACACCTGTCCTGAATCTCATGCCCTGAAACTCATGCCCTGAATCTCATGACCTGAAACTCCTGCACTGAAACTCCTGCACTGAAACTCATGCCATGAATCTCATATCCTGAATCTCACGCCCTGAATTATATGCCCTGAAACTCCTGCCCTGAAACTCATGCCCGGAAGCTCGTGCCCTGAAACTTCTGCCCTGAAACTCATGACTTGAAACTCCTGTCCTGAATCTCATGCCCTGAATCTCATGCCTTGAAACTCCTGCCCTCAAACTCACGCTCTGAAACTCATGCACTGAAACTCACGCCCTGAATTACATGCCCTGAAACTCCTGCCCTGAAACTCATGCCTTGAAACTCATGCCCTGAATCTCAAGCCCTGAAACTCAAGCCCTTATTCTCCTGCCCTGAAACTCATGCCCTGAATCTCATGCCCTGAAACTTCTGCCATGAAACTCATACACTGAATCTCATGCGCTAAATCTCATGACCTTAAACTCAAGCCGTGAATCTCCTGCCCTGAAACTCATGCCCTGAATGTCATGCCCTGAAATTCCTGCCCTGAAACTCATGCCCTGAATCTCATGCACTGAATCTCATGCCGTGAAACTCATGCACTGAAACTCCTGCCCTGAAACTGATGCCCTGAATCTCATGCACTGAAACTCACGCCCTGAACCTCATGCCCTGAAACTCAAGCCCTGAATCTCATGCACTGAAGCTCATGCCCTAAATCTCATACCCTGAAACTCCTGCACTGAAACTCATGCTCTGAAATTCTTGCCCTGAATCACATGCCCTGAAACTCCTGCCCTGAATCACATGCCCTAAAACTCATGCCCAGAATCTCATGCCTTGAAACTCCTGCCCTCAAACTCATGCACTGAAACTCATGCCCTGAATCTCATGCCTTGAAACTCCTGTCCTGAATCTCATGCCCTGAAGCTCATGCACTGAATCTCATGCCCTGAAACTCCTGCCCTGAAGCTCATGCCCTGAAACTCATGCCCTGAATCTCATGCCCTGAAACTCAAGCCCTTATTCTCCTGCCCTGAAACTCATGCCCTGAATCTCATGCCTTGATACTCCTGCCCTCAAACTCATGCACTGAAACTCATGCACTGAATCTCATGCGCTAAAGCTCATGACCTTAAACTGAAGCCGTGAATCTCCTGCCCTGAAACTCTTGCACTGAAACACCTACCCTGAAACTCATGCCCTAAATCTCATACCCTGAATCTCATGCCGTGAAATTCATGCACTGAAACTCCTGCCCTGAAACTGATGCACTGAATCTCATGCACTGAAACTCATGCCCTGAACCTCATGCCCTGAAACTCAAGCCCTGAATCTCATGCACTGAAACGCATGTCCTAAATCTCATACCCTGAAACTCCTGCTCTGAAACTCATGCACTGAAACTCATGCCCTGAATCACATGTCCTAAAACTCCTGCCCTGAATCATCTGCCCAGAAACTCATTATCTGAATCACATTCCCTGAAATTCCTGCCCTGCATCTCATGCCCTGAATCTCATGCCTAGAAACTCCTGCCCTCGAACTCATACACTGAAACTCATGCCCTGAATCTCATGCCTTGAAACACCTGTCCTGAATCTCATGCCCTGAAACTCATGCCCTGAATCTCATGCCCTCAAACTCCTGCACTGAAACTCATGCCATGAATCTCATATCCCGAAACTCACGCTCTGAATTTCATGCCCTGAAACTCCTGCCCAGAAGCTCATGCCCCGAAACTCAAGCCCAGATTCTCCTGCCCTGAAACTCATGCCCTGAATCACATGCCCTAAAACTCCTGCCCTGAATCATCTGCCCAGAAACTCATTATCTGAATCACATGCCCTGAAATTCCTTCCATGAATCTCATGCCCTGAAACTCATGACCTGAATGTCATGCCTTGAAACTCCTGCCCTCAAACTCATGCACTGAAACTCATGCCCTGAATCTCATGCCTTGAAACTCCTGTCCGGAATCTCATGCCTTGAAACTCCTGCCCTCAAACTCATGCACTGAAACTCATGCACTGAAACTCATGCCCTGAATTACATGCCCTGAAACTCCTGCCCTGAAACTCATGCCCTGATACTTCTGCCCTGAAACTCATGCACCTAATCTCATGCGCTAAATCTCATGACCTTAAACTCAAGCCGTGAATCTCCTGCCCTGAAACTCATGCCCTGAATGTCATGCCCTGAAATTCCTGCCCTGAAACTCATACCCTGAATCTCATGCCCTGAAACTCTTGCACTGAAACACCTACCCTAAAACTCATGCCTTAATCTCATGCACTGAATCTCATGCCGTGAAACTCATGCACTGAAACTCCTGCCCTGAAACTGATGCCCTGAATCTCATGCACTGAAACTCATGCCCTGAACCTCATGCCCTGAAACTCAAGCCCTGAATCTCATGCACTGAAGCTCATGCCCTTAATCTCATACCCTGAAACTCCTGCCCTGAAACTCATGCTCTGAAACTCATGCCCTGAATCAAATGCCCTGAAACTCCTGCCCTGAATCACATGCCCTGAAATTCCTGCCCTGAATCTCATGCCCTGAAACTCATGCCCTTAATCTCATGCCTTGAAACTCCTGCCCTCAAACTCATGCACTGAAACTCATGCCCTGAATCTCATGCCTTGAAACACCTGTCCTGAATCTCATGCCCTGAAACTCATGCCCTGAATCTCATGACCTGAAACTCCTGCACTGAAACTCCTGCACTGAAACTCATGCCATGAATCTCATATCCTGAATCTCACGCCCTGAATTATATGCCCTGAAACTCCTGCCCTGAAACTCATGCCCGGAAGCTCGTGCCCTGAAACTTCTGCCCTGAAACTCATGCCTTGAAACTCCTGTCCTGAATCTCATGCCCTGAATCTCATGCCTTGAAACTCCTGCCCTCAAACTCACGCACTGAAACTCACGCCCTGAATTACATGCCCTGAAACTCCTGCCCTGAAACTCATGCCCTGAATCTCAAGCCCTGAAACTCAAGCCCTTATTCTCCTGCCCTGAAACTCATGCCCTGAATCTCATGCCCTGAAACTTCTGCCATGAAACTCATACACTGAATCTCATGCGCTAAATCTCATGACCTTAAACTCAAGCCGTGAATCTCCTGCCCTGAAACTCATGCCCTGAATGTCATGCCCTGAAATTCCTGCCCTGAAACTCATGCCCTGAATCTCATGCACTGAATCTCATGCCGTGAAACTCATGCACTGAAACTCCTGCCCTGAAACTGATGCCCTGAATCTCATGCACTGAAACTCACGCCCTGAAGCTCATGCCCTGAAACTCATGCCCTGAATCTCATGCCCTGAAACTCCTGCACTGAAACTCATGCTCTGAAACTCTTGCCCTGAATCACATGCCCTGAAACTCCTGCCCTGAATCACATGCCCTGAAATTCCTGCCCTGAATCTCATGCGCTGAAACTCATGCCCAGAATCTCATGCCTTGAAACTCCTGCCCTCAAACTCAAGCACTGAAACTCATGCCCTGAATCTCATGCCTTGAAACTCCTGTCCTGAATCTCATGCACTGAAACTCATGCACTGAATCTCATGCCCTGAAACTCCTGCACTGAAACTCATGCCATGAATCTCATATCCCGAAACTCACGCTCTGAATTTCATGCCCTGAAACTCCTGCCCAGAAGCTCATGCCCTGAAACTCATGCCCTGAATATCATGCCCTGAAACTCAAGCCCTTATTCTCCTGCCCTGAAACTCACGCCCTGAATTTCATGCCCTGAAACTCCTGCCCTGAAGCTCATGCCCTGAAACTCATGCCCTGAATCTCATGCCCTGAAACTCAAGCCCTTATTCTCCTGCCCTTAAACTCATGCCCTGAATCTCATGCCTTGATACTCCTGCCCTCAAACTCATGCACTGAAACTCATGCACTGAATCTCATGCGCTAAAGCTCATGACCTTAAACTCAAGCCGTGAATCTCCTGCCCTGAAACTCTTGCACTGAAACACCTACCCCGAAACTCATGCCCTAAATCTCATACCCTGAATCTCATGCCGTGATATTCATGCACTGAAACTCCTGCCCTGAAACTGATGCACTGAATCTCATGCACTGAAACTCATGCCCTGAACCTCATGCCCTGAAACTCAAGCCCTGAATCTCATGCACTGAAAATCATGGCCTAAATCTCATACCCTGAAACTCCTGCTCTGAAACTCATGCACTGAAACTCATGCCCTGAATCACATGTCCTAAAACTCCTGCCCTGAATCATCTGCCCAGAAACTCATTATCTGAATCACATTCCCTGAAATTCCTGCCCTGCATCTCATGCCCTGAATCTCATGCCTAGAAACTCCTGCCCTCGAACTCATGCACTGAAACTCATGCCCTGAATCTCATGCCTTGAAACACCTGTCCTGAATCTCATGCCCTGAAACTCATGCCCTGAATCTCATGCCCTCAAACTCATGCACTGAAACTCATGCACTGAAACTCATGCCCTGAATCTCATGCCTTGAAACTGCTGTCCTGAATCTCATACCCTGAAACTCATGCCCTGACTCCCATGCCCCGAAACTCAAGCCCAGATTCTCCTGCCCTGAAACTCATGCCCTGAATCACATGCCCTAAAACTCCTGCCCTGAATCATCTGCCCAGAAACTCATTATCTGAATCACATGCCCTGAAATTCTTGCCATGAATCTCATGCCCTGAAACTCATGCCCTGAATCTCATGCCTTGAAACTCTTGCCCTCAAACTCATGCACTGAAACTCATGCCCTGAATCTCATGCCTTGAAACTCCTGTCCAGAATCTCATGCCCTGAAAATCATGCCTTGAAACTCCTGCCCTCAAACTCATGCACTGAAACTCATGCACTGAAACTCACGCCCTGAATTACATGCCCTGAAACTCCTGCCCTGAAACTCATGCCCTGAAGCTCATGCCCTGAATCTCATGCCCTGAAACTCATACACTGAATCTCATGCGCTAAATCTCATGACCTTAAACTCAAGCCGTGAATCTCCTGCCCTGAAACTCATGCCCTGAATGTCATGCCCTGAAATTCCTGCCCTGAAACTCATACCCTGAATCTCATGCCCTGAAACTCTTGCACTGAAACACCTACCCTAAAACTCATGCCTTAATCTCATGCACTGAATCTCATGCCGTGAAACTCATGCACTGAAACTCCTGCCCTGAAACTGATGCCCTGAATCTCATCCACTGAAACTCATGCCCTGAACCTCATGCCCTGAAACTCAAGCCCTGAAACTCATGCTCTGAAACTCATGCCCTGAATCAAATGCCCTGAAACTCCTGCCCTGAATCACATGCCCTGAAATTCCTGCCCTGAATCTCATGCCCTGAAACTCATGCCCTTAATCTCATGCCTTGAAACTCCTGCCCTCAAGCTCATGCACTGAAACTCATGCCCTGAATCTCATGCCTTGAAACTCCTGCCCTGAATCTCATGCCCTGAAACTCATGCACTGAATCTCACGCCCTGAAACTCCTGCACTGAAACTCATGCCATGAATCTCATATCCCGAAACTCACGCCCTGAATTTCATGCTCTGAAACTCCTGCCCTGAAGCTCATGCCCTGAAACTCATGCCCTGAATCTCATGCCTTGAAACTCCTGCCCTCAAACTCATGCACTGAAACTCATGCACTGAAACTCATGCCCTGAATCTCATGCCTTGAAACTCCTGCCCTGAATCTCATGCCCTGAAACTCATGCCCTGAATCTCATGCCCTGAAACTCCTGCACTGAAACTCATGCCATGAATCTCATATCCTGAAACTCACGCCCTGAATTACATGCCCTGAAACTCCTGCCCTGAAACTCATGCCCTGAATCTCATATCCTGAAACTCAAGCCCTTATTCTCCTGCCCTGAAACTCATGCCCTGAATCTCATACCCTGAAACTCAAGCCCTTATTCTCCTGCCCTGAATCTCATGCCCTGAAACTCATGCCCTGAATCTCATGCCTTGAAACTCCTGCTCTCAAATCCATGCACTGAAACTCATGCACTGAAACTCACGCCGTAAATTACATGCCCTGAAACTCCTGCCCTGAAACTCATGTCCTGAAACTCATGCCCTGAATCTCGTGCCCTGAAACTTATGCCCTGAAACTCATGCACTGAATCTCATGCGCTAAATCTTATGATCTTAAACTCAAGCCGTGAATCTCCTGCCCTGAAACTCATCCCCTGAATCTCATGCTCTGAAACTCCTGCCCTGAAACTCATGCACTGAAAGACATGCCCTGAAACTCTTGCACTGAAACTCTTGCACTGAAACACCGGCCCTGAATCTCCTGCCCTGAAACTGCTGCCCTGAATCTCAAGCCCTGAAACCACAGATCTGAAACCCATGCCCTTAAACTCATGCCCTGAAACTCATGCCCTGAATCTCATGCCCTGAAACTCATGCCCTGAATCTCATGCCTTGAAACTCCTGCACTGAAACTCATGCCTTGAAACTCATGCCCTGAATCTCATGCCCTCAAACACTTGCACTGACACACCTGCCCTAAAACACATGCCCTGAATCTCATGCCCTGAAATTCCTGCCCTGATACTCATGCCCTGAATCTCATGCCCTGAAACTCATGCACTGAAACTCCTGCCCTGAAACTGATGCTCTGAATCTCATGCACTGACACTCATGCCCTGAACCTCATACCCTGAAACTCCTGCCCTGAAACTCATGCACTGAAAGACATGCCCTGGAACTCTTGCACTGAAACTCTTGCAATGAAACACCTGCCCTGAATCTCCTGCCCTGAAACTGCTGCCGTGAATCTCAAGCCCTGAAACCAGAGACCTTAAACCCATGCCCTGAAACTCATGCCCTGAAACTCATGCCCTGAATCTCATGCCGTGAAAACCCTGCTCTCAAACTCATGCTCTGAAACTCATGCCCTGAATCTCCTGCCCTAAAACTCCTGCACTGAAATACGTGCCCTAAAACACCTGCCTTGAAAGTCAAACCCAGAATCTCATGCCCTGAATCTCCGGCCCTGAATCTCCTGCCTTGAAACTCATACCCTGAATCTCATGCCCTCAAACTCTTGCACTGAAACACCTGCCCTAAAACACATGCCCTGAATCTCATACCCTGAAATTCCTGCCCTGAAACTCATGCCCTGAATCTCATGCCCTGAAACTCTTGCACTGAAACACCTACCCAAAAACTCATGCCCTGAATCTCATGCCGTGAAACTCATGCACTGAAACTCCTGCTCTGAAATTGATGCCCTGAATCTCATGCCCTGAAATTCCTGCCCTGAAACTCATGCCCTGAATCTCATGCCGTGAAACTCATGCACTGAAACTCCTGTCGTGAAACTGATGCCCTGAATCTCATGCACTGACACTCATGCCCTGAACCTCATGCCCTGAAACTCAAGCCCTGAACCTCATGCCCTGAAACTCAAGCCCTGAATCTCATGCACTGAAACTCATGCCCTAAATCTCATACCCTGAAACTCCAGCCCTGAAACTCATGCACTGAAACTCATGCCCTGAATCAAATGCCCTAAAACGCCTGCTCTGATTCATCTGCCCAGAAACTCATTATCTGAATCACATGCCCTGAAACTCATGCCCTGAATCTCATGCCTTGAAACTCCTGCCCTCAAACTCATGCACTGAAACTCATGCACTGAAACTCATGCCCTGAATCTCATGCCTTGAAACTCCTGTCCTGAATCTCATGCCCTGAAACTCATGCCCTGAATCTCATGCCTTGAAACTCCTGCCCTCAAATCCATGCACTGAAACTCATGCACTGAAACTCACGCTGTGAATTACATGCCCTGAAACTCCTACCCTGAAACTCATGTCCTGAAACTCATGCCATGAATCTCGTGCCCTGAAACTTATGCCCTGAAACTCATGCACTGAATCTCATGCCCTAAATCTTATGATCTTAAACTCAAGCCCTGAATCTCATGCACTGAAACGCATGTCCTAAATCTCATACCCTGAAACTCCTGCTCTGAAACTCATGCACTGAAACTCATGCCGTGAATCACATGTCCTAAAACTCCTGCCCTGAATCATCTGCCCAGAAACTCATTATCTGAATCACATTCCCTGAAATTCCTGCCCTGCATCTCATGCCCTGAATCTCATGCCTAGAAACTCCTGCCCTCGAACTCATACACTGAAACTCATGCCCTGAATCTCATGCCTTGAAACACCTGTCCTGAATCTCATGCCCTGAAACTCATGCCCTGAATCTCATGCCCTCAAACTCATGCACTGAAACTCATACCCTGAAACTCATGCCCTGAATCCCATGCCCCGAAACTCAAGCCCAGATTCTCCTGCCCTGAAACTCATGCCCTGAATCACATGCCCTAAAACTCCTGCCCTGAATCATCTGCCCAGAAACTCATTATCTGAATCACATGCCCTGAAATTCCTGCCATGAATCTCATGCCCTGAAACTCATGACCTGAATGTCATGCCTTGAAACTCCTGCCCTCAAACTCATGCACTGAAACTCATGCCCTGAATCTCATGCCTTGAAACTCCTGTCCGGAATCTCATGCCCTGAAAATCATGCCTTGAAACTCCTGCCCTCAAACTCATGCACTGAAACTCATGCACTGAAACTCATGCCCTGAATTACATGCCCTGAAACTCCTGCCCTGAAACTCATGCCCTGATACTTCTGCCCTGAAACTCATGCACCTAATCTCATGCGCTAAATCTCATGACCTTAAACTCAAGCCGTGAATCTCCTGCCCTGAAACTCATGCCCTGAATGTCATGCCCTGAAATTCCTGCCCTGAAACTCATACCCTGAATCTCATGCCCTGAAACTCTTGCACTGAAACACCTACCCTAAAACTCATGCCTTAATCTCATGCACTGAATCTCATGCCGTGAAACTCATGCACTGAAACTCCTGCCCTGAAACTGATGCCCTGAATCTCATGCACTGAAACTCATGCCCTGAACCTCATGCCCTGAAACTCAAGCCCTGAATCTCATGCACTAAAGCTCATGCCCTTAATCTCATACCCTGAAACTCCTGCCCTGAAACTCATGCTCTGAAACTCATGCCCTGAATCAAATGCCCTGAAACTCCTGCCCTGAATCACATGCCCTGAAATTCCTGCCCTGAATCTCATGCCCTGAAACTCATGCCCTTAATCTCATGCCTTGAAACTCCTGCCCTCAAACTCATGCACTGAAACTCATGCCCTGAATCTCATGCCTTGAAACACCTGTCCTGAATCTCATGCCCTGAAACTCATGCCCTGAATCTCATGACCTGAAACTCCTGCACTGAAACTCCTGCACTGAAACTCATGCCATGAATCTCATATCCTGAATCTCACGCCCTGAATTATATGCCCTGAAACTCCTGCCCTGAAACTCATGCCCGGAAGCTCGTGCCCTGAAACTTCTGCCCTGAAACTCATGCCTTGAAACTCCTGTCCTGAATCTCATGCCCTGAATCTCATGCCTTGAAACTCCTGCCCTCAAACTCACGCACTGAAACTCATGCACTGAAACTCACGCCCTGAATTACATGCCCTGAAACTCCTGCCCTGAAACTCATGCCCTGAATCTCAAGCCCTGAAACTCAAGCCCTTATTCTCCTGCCCTGAAACTCATGCCCTGAATCTCATGCCCTGAAACTTCTGCCATGAAACTCATACACTGAATCTCATGCGCTAAATCTCATGACCTTAAACTCAAGCCGTGAATCTCCTGCCCTGAAACTCATGCCCTGAATGTCATGCCCTGAAATTCCTGCCCTGAAACTCATGCCCTGAATCTCATGCACTGAATCTCATGCCGTGAAACTCATGCACTGAAACTCCTGCCCTGAAACTGATGCCCTGAATCTCATGCACTGAAACTCACGCCCTGAACCTCATGCCCTGAAACTCAAGCCCTGAATCTCATGCACTGAAGCTCATGCCCTAAATCTCATACCCTGAAACTCCTGCACTGAAACTCATGCTCTGAAACTCTTGCCCTGAATCACATGCCCTGAAACTCCTGCCCTGAATCACATGCCCTGAAATTCCTGCCCTGAATCTCATGCGCTGAAACTCATGCCCAGAATCTCATGCCTTGAAACTCCTGCCCTCAAACTCAAGCACTGAAACTCATGCCCTGAATCTCATGCCTTGAAACTCCTGTCCTGAATCTCATGCACTGAAACTCATGCACTGAATCTCATGCCCTGAAACTCCTGCACTGAAACTCATGCCATGAATCTCATATCCCGAAACTCACGCCCTGAATTTCATGCCCTGAAACTCCTGCCCTGAAGCTCATGCCCTGAAACTCATGCCCTGAATATCATGCCCTGAAACTCAAGCCCTTATTCTCCTGCCCTGAAACTCACGCCCTGAATTTCATGCCCTGAAACTCCTGCCCTGAAGCTCATGCCCTGAAACTCATGCCCTGAATCTCATGCCCTGAAACTCAAGCCCTTATTCTCCTGCCCTTAAACTCATGCCCTGAATCTCATGCCTTGATACTCCTGCCCTCAAACTCATTCACTGAAACTCATGCACTGAATCTCATGCGCTAAAGCTCATGACCTTAAACTCAAGCCGTGAATCTCCTGCCCTGAAACTCTTGCACTTAAACACCTACCCCGAAACTCATGCCCTAAATCTCATACCCTGAATCTCATGCCGTGATATTCATGCACTGAAACTCCTGCCCTGAAACTGATGCACTGAATCTCATGCACTGAAACTCATGCCCTGAACCTCATGCCCTGAAACTCAAGCCCTGAATCTCATGCACTGAAAATCATGGCCTAAATCTCATACCCTGAAACTCCTGCTCTGAAACTCATGCACTGAAACTCATGCCCTGAATCACATGTCCTAAAACTCCTGCCCTGAATCATCTGCCCAGAAACTCATTATCTGAATCACATTCCCTGAAATTCCTGCCCTGCATCTCATGCCCTGAATCTCATGCCTAGAAACTCCTGCCCTCGAACTCATGCACTGAAACTCATGCCCTGAATCTCATGCCTTGAAACACCTGTCCTGAATCTCATGCCCTGAAACTCATGCCCTGAATCTCATGCCCTCAAACTCATGCACTGAAACTCATGCACTGAAACTCATGCCCTGAATCTCATGCCTTGAAACTGCTGTCCTGAATCTCATACCCTGAAACTCATGCCCTGACTCCCATGCCCCGAAACTCAAGCCCAGATTCTCCTGCCCTGAAACTCATGCCCTGAATCACATGCCCTAAAACTCCTGCCCTGAATCATCTGCCCAGAAACTCATTATCTGAATCACATGCCCTGAAATTCTTGCCATGAATCTCATGCCCTGAAACTCATGCCCTGAATCTCATGCCTTGAAACTCTTGCCCTCAAACTCATGCACTGAAACTCATGCCCTGAATCTCATGCCTTGAAACTCCTGTCCAGAATCTCATGCCCTGAAAATCATGCCTTGAAACTCCTGCCCTCAAACTCATGCACTGAAACTCATGCACTGAAACTCACGCCCTGAATTACATGCCCTGAAACTCCTGCCCTGAAACTCATGCCCTGAAGCTCATGCCCTGAATCTCATGCCCTGAAACTCATACACTGAATCTCATGCGCTAAATCTCATGACCTTAAACTCAAGCCGTGAATCTCCTGCCCTGAAACTCATGCCCTGAATGTCATGCCCTGAAATTCCTGCCCTGAAACTCATACCCTGAATCTCATGCCCTGAAACTCTTGCACTGAAACACCTACCCTAAAACTCATGCCTTAATCTCATGCACTGAATCTCATGCCGTGAAACTCATGCACTGAAACTCCTGCCCTGAAACTGATGCCCTGAATCTCATCCACTGAAACTCATGCCCTGAACCTCATGCCCTGAAACTCAAGCCCTGAAACTCATGCTCTGAAACTCATGCCCTGAATCAAATGCCCTGAAACTCCTGCCCTGAATCACATGCCCTGAAATTCCTGCCCTGAATCTCATGCCCTGAAACTCATGCCCTTAATCTCATGCCTTGAAACTCCTGCCCTCAAGCTCATGCACTGAAACTCATGCCCTGAATCTCATGCCTTGAAACTCCTGCCCTGAATCTCATGCCCTGAAACTCATGCACTGAATCTCACGCCCTGAAACTCCTGCACTGAAACTCATGCCATGAATCTCATATCCCGAAACTCACGCCCTGAATTTCATGCTCTGAAACTCCTGCCCTGAAGCTCATGCCCTGAAACTCATGCCCTGAATCTCATGCCTTGAAACTCCTGCCCTCAAACTCATGCACTGAAACTCATGCACTGAAACTCATGCCCTGAATCTCATGCCTTGAAACTCCTGCCCTGAATCTCATGCCCTGAAACTCATGCCCTGAATCTCATGCCCTGAAACTCCTGCACTGAAACTCATGCCATGAATCTCATATCCTGAAACTCACGCCCTGAATTACATGCCCTGAAACTCCTGCCCTGAAACTCATGCCCTGAATCTCTTATCCTGAAACTCAAGCCCTTATTCTCCTGCCCTGAAACTCATGCCCTGAATCTCATATCCTGAAACTCAAGCCCTTATTCTCCTGCCCTGAATCTCATGCCCTGAAACTCATGCCCTGAATCTCATGCCTTGAAACTCCTGCTCTCAAATCCATGCACTGAAACTCATGCACTGAAACTCACGCCGTAAATTACATGCCCTGAAACTCCTGCCCTGAAACTCATGTCCTGAAACTCATGCCCTGAATCTCGTGCCCTGAAACTTATGCCCTGAAACTCATGCACTGAATCTCATGCGCTAAATCTTATGATCTTAAACTCAAGCCGTGAATCTCCTGCCCTGAAACTCATCCCCTGAATCTCATGCTCTGAAACTCCTGCCCTGAAACTCATGCACTGAAAGACATGCCCTGAAACTCTTGCACTGAAACTCTTGCACTGAAACACCGGCCCTGAATCTCCTGCCCTGAAACTGCTGCCCTGAATCTCAAGCCCTGAAACCACAGATCTGAAACCCATGCCCTTAAACTCATGCCCTGAAACTCATGCCCTGAATCTCATGCCCTGAAACTCATGCCCTGAATCTCATGCCTTGAAACTCCTGCACTGAAACTCATGCCTTGAAACTCATGCCCTGAATCTCATGCCCTCAAACACTTGCACTGACACACCTGCCCTAAAACACATGCCCTGAATCTCATGCCCTGAAATTCCTGCCCTGATACTCATGCCCTGAATCTCATGCCCTGAAACTCATGCACTGAAACTCCTGCCCTGAAACTGATGCTCTGAATCTCATGCACTGACACTCATGCCCTGAACCTCATACCCTGAAACTCCTGCCCTGAAACTCATGCACTGAAAGACATGCCCTGGAACTCTTGCACTGAAACTCTTGCAATGAAACACCTGCCCTGAATCTCCTGCCCTGAAACTGCTGCCGTGAATCTCAAGCCCTGAAACCAGAGACCTTAAACCCATGCCCTGAAACTCATGCCCTGAAACTCATGCCCTGAATCTCATGCCGTGAAAACCCTGCTCTCAAACTCATGCTCTGAAACTCATGCCCTGAATCTCCTGCCCTAAAACTCCTGCACTGAAATACGTGCCCTAAAACACCTGCCTTGAAAGTCAAACCCAGAATCTCATGCCCTGAATCTCCGGCCCTGAATCTCCTGCCTTGAAACTCATACCCTGAATCTCATGCCCTCAAACTCTTGCACTGAAACACCTGCCCTAAAACACATGCCCTGAATCTCATACCCTGAAATTCCTGCCCTGAAACTCATGCCCTGAATCTCATGCCCTGAAACTCTTGCACTGAAACACCTACCCAAAAACTCATGCCCTGAATCTCATGCCGTGAAACTCATGCACTGAAACTCCTGCTCTGAAATTGATGCCCTGAATCTCATGCCCTGAAATTCCTGCCCTGAAACTCATGCCCTGAATCTCATGCCGTGAAACTCATGCACTGAAACTCCTGTCGTGAAACTGATGCCCTGAATCTCATGCACTGACACTCATGCCCTGAACCTCATGCCCTGAAACTCAAGCCCTGAACCTCATGCCCTGAAACTCAAGCCCTGAATCTCATGCACTGAAACTCATGCCCTAAATCTCATACCCTGAAACTCCAGCCCTGAAACTCATGCACTGAAACTCATGCCCTGAATCAAATGCCCTAAAACGCCTGCTCTGATTCATCTGCCCAGAAACTCATTATCTGAATCACATGCCCTGAAACTCATGCCCTGAATCTCATGCCTTGAAACTCCTGCCCTCAAACTCATGCACTGAAACTCATGCACTGAAACTCATGCCCTGAATCTCATGCCTTGAAACTCCTGCCCTCAAATCCATGCACTGAAACTCATGCACTGAAACTCACGCTGTGAATTACATGCCCTGAAACTCCTACCCTGAAACTCATGTCCTGAAACTCATGCCATGAATCTCGTGCCCTGAAACTTATGCCCTGAAACTCATGCACTGAATCTCATGCCCTAAATCTTATGATCTTAAACTCAAGCCGTGAATCTCCTGCCCTGAAACTCATCCCCTGAATCTAATGCTCTGAAACTCCAGCCCTGAAACTCATGCACTGAAAGACATGCCCTGAAACTCTTGCACTGAATCTCTTGCACTGAAACACCGGCCCTGAATCTCCTGCCCTGAAACTGCTGCCCTGAATCTCAAGCCCTGAAACCACAGATCTGAAACCCATGCCCTTAAACTCATGCCCTGAAACTCATGCCCTGAATCTCATGCCGTGAAACTCCTGCCCTGAAACTCATGCACTGAAACTCATGCCCTGAATCACATGCCCTAAAACTCCTGCCCTGAATCTTCTGCCCAGAAACTCATTATCTGAATCACATGCCCTGAAATTCCTACCTTGAATCTCATGCCCTGAAACTCATGCCCTGAATCTCATGCCTTGAAACTCCTGCCCTCAAACTCATGCACTGAAACTCATGCACTGAAACTCATGCCCTGAATCTCATGCCTTGAAACTCCTGCCCTGAATCTCATGCCCTGAAACTCATGCCCTGAATCTCATGCCCTGAAACTCCTGCACTGAAACGCATGCCTTGAAACTCATGCCCTGAATCTCATGCCCTCAAACTCTTGCACTGAAACACCTGCCCTAAAACACATGCCCTGAATCTCATGCCCTGAAATTCCTGCCCTGATACTCATGCCCTGAATCTCATGCCCTGAAACTCTTGCACTGAAACACCTACCCTAAAACTCATGCCCTGAACCTCATGCCCTGAATCTCATGCCGTGAAACTCATGCACTGAAACTCCTGCCCTGAAACTGATGCTCTGAATCTCATGCACTGACACTCATGCCCTGAACCTCATACCCTGAAACTCCTGCCCTGAAACTCATGCACTGAAAGACATGCCCTGGAACTCTTGTACTGAAACTCTTGCAATGAAACACCTGCCCTGAATCTCCTGCCCTGAAACTGCTGCCGTGAATCTCCAGCCCTGAAACCACAGACCTGAAACCCATGCCCTGAAACTCATGCCCTGAAACTCAAGCCCTGAATCTCATGCCGTGAAAACCCTGCTCTCAAACTCATGCTCTGAAACTCATGCCCTGAATCTCCTGCCCTGAACCTCCTGCACTGAAATACGTGCCCTAAAACACCTGCCTTGAAAGTCAAACCCAGAATCTCATGCCCTGAATCTCCTGTCCTGAATCTCCTGCCTTGAAACTCATACCCTGAATCACATGTCCTAAAACTCCTGCCCTGAATCATCTGCCCAGAAACTCATTATCTGAATCACATTCCCTGAAATTCCTGCCCTGAATCAGATGCCCTGAATCTCATGCCTTGAAACTCCTGCCCTCGAACTCATGCACTGAAACTCATGCCCTGAATCTCATGCCTTGAAACACCTGTCCTGAATCTCATGCCCTGAAACTCATGCCCTGAATCTCATGACCTGAAACTCCTGCACTGAAACTCCTGCACTGAAACTCATGCCATGAATCTCATATCCTGAATCTCACGCCCTGAATTATATGCCCTGAAACTCCTGCCCTGAAACTCATGCCCGGAATCTCGTGCCCTGAAACTTCTGCCCTGAAACTCATGCCTTGAAACTCCTGTCCTGAATCTCATGCCCTGAATCTCATGCCTTGAAACTCCTGCCCTCAAACTCATGCACTGAAACTCATGCCTTGAAACTCACGCCCTGAATTACATGCCCTGAAACTACTGCCCTGAAACTCATGCCCTGAATCGCATGCCCTGAAACTCAAGCCCTTATTCTCCTGCCCTGAAACTCATGCCCTGAATCTCATGCCCTGAAACTTCTGCCATGAAACTCATACACTGAATCTCATGCGATAAATCTCATGACCTTAAACTCAAGCCGTGAATCTCATGCCCTGAATGTCATGCCCTGAAATTCCTGCCCTGAAACTCATGCCCTGAATCTCATGCCCTAAAACTCTTGCACTGAAACACCTACCCTAAAACTCATGCCCTGAATCTCATGCACTGAATCACATGCCGTGAAACTCATGCACTGAAACTCCTGCACTGAAACTCATGCCCTGAACCTCATGCCCTGAAACTCAAGCCCTGAATCTCATGCACTGAAGCTCATGCCCTAAATCTCATACCCTGAAACTCCTGCACTGAAACTCATGCTCTGAAACTCTTGCCCTGAATCACATGCCCTGAAACTCCTGCCCTGAATCACATGCCCTGAAATTCCTGCCCTGAATCTCATGCCCTGAAACTCATGCCCTTAATCTCATGCCCTGAAACTCAAGCCCTTATTCTCCTGCCCTGAAACTCACGCCCTGAATTTCATGCCCTGAAACTCCTGCCCTGAAGCTCATGCCCTGAAACTCAAGCCCTTATTCTCCTGCCCTGAAACTCATGCCCTGAATCTCATGCCTTGATACTCCTGCCCTCAAACTCATGCACTTAAACTCATGCACTGAATCTCATGCGCTAAAGCTCATGACCTTAAACTCAAGCCGTGAATCTCCTGCCCTGAAACTCTTGCACTGAAACACCTACCCTGAAACTCATGCCCTGAATCTCATACACTGATTCTCATGCCGTGAAATTCATGCACTGAAACTCCTGCCCTGAAACTGATGCACTGAATCTCATGCACTGAAACTCATGCCCTGAAACTCATGCCCTGAAACTCAAGCCCTGAATCTCATGCACTGAAACTCATGTCCTAAATCTCATACCCTGAAACTCCTGCCCTGAAACTCATGCACTGAAACTCATGCCCTGAATCACATGTCCTAAAACTCCTGCCCTGAATCATCTGCCCAGAAACACATTATCTGAATCACATTCCCTGAAATTCCTGCCCTGCATCTCATGCCCTGAATCTCATGCCTTGAAACTCCTGCCCTCGAACTCATGCACTGAAACTCATGCCCTGAATCTCATGCCTTGAAACACCTGTCCTGAATCACATGCCCTGAAACTCATGCCCTGAATCTCATGCCCTCAAACTCATGCACTGAAACTCATGCACTGAAACTCATGCCCTGAATCTCATGCCTTGAAACTGCTGTCCTGAATCTCATACCCTGAAACTCATGCCCTGAATCCCATGCCCTGAAACTCAAGCCCAGATTCTCCTGCCCTGAAACTCATGCCCTGAATCACATGCCCTAAAACTCCTTCCCTGAATCATCTGCCCAGAGACTCATTATCTGAATCACATGCCCTGAAATTCCTGCCATGAATCTCATGCCCTGAAACTCATACCCTGAATCTCATGCCTTGAAACTCCTGCCCTCAAACTCATGCACTGAAACTCATGCCCTGAATCTCATGCCCTGAAAATCATGCCTTGAAACTCCTGCCCTCAAACTCATGCACTGAAACTCATGCACTGAAACTTACGCCCTGAATTACATGCCCTGAAACTCC
The DNA here is from genome assembly GCF_030028105.1 of Mobula birostris. Taxonomy (NCBI): domain Eukaryota; kingdom Metazoa; phylum Chordata; class Chondrichthyes; order Myliobatiformes; family Myliobatidae; genus Mobula; species Mobula birostris. Next base: position 159,432 of record NW_027278286.1, read on the forward strand.
TGCCCTGAAACTCATGCCCTGAAACTCATGCCCTGAATCTCATGCCCTGAAACTCAAGCCCTTATTCTCCTGCCCTGAAACTCATGCCCTGAAACTCATGCCCTGAATCTCGTGCCCTGATACTTCTGCCCTGAAACTCATGCTCTGAATCTCATGCCCTGAATCACATGCCCGGAAACTCCTGCCCTCAATCACATGCCCTGAAATTCCTGCCCTGAATCTCATGCCCTGAAACTCATGCCCTTAATCTCATGCCTTGAAACTCCTGCCCTCAAACTCATGCACTGAAACTCATGCCCTGAATCTCCTGCACTGAAAATCATGCCATGAATCTAATATCCCGAAACTCACGCCCTGAATTTCATGCTCTGAAACTCCTGCCCTGAAGCTCATGCCCTGAAACTCATGCCCTGAATATCATGCCCTGAAACTCAAGCCCTTATTCTCCTGCCCTGAAACTCACGCCCTGAATTTCATGCCCTGAAACTCCTGCCCTGAAGCCCATGCCCTGAAACTCATGCCCTTATTCTCCTGCCCTGAAACTCATGCCCTGAATCTCATGCCTTGATACTCCTGCCCTCCAACTCATGCACTGAAACTCTTGCACTGAATCTCATGCGCTAAAGCTCATGACCTTAAACTCAAGCCGTGAATCTCCTGCCCTGAAAATCTTGCACTGAAACACCTACCCTGAAACTCATGCCCTGAATCTCATACTCTGAATGTCATGCCGTGAAATTCATGCACTGAAACTCCTGCCCTGAAACTGATGCACTGAATCTCATGCACTGAAACTCATGCCCTGAACCTCATGCCCTGAAACTCAAGCCCTGAATCTCATGCACTGAAACTCATGTCCTAAATCTCATACCCTGAAACTCCTGCCCTGAAACTCATGCACTGAAACTCATGCCCTGAATCACATGTCCTAAAACTCCTGCCCTGAATCATCTGCCCAGAAACTCATTATCTGAATCACATTCCCTGAAATTCCTGCCCTGAATCTCATGCCTTGAAACTCCTGCCCTCGAACTCATGCACTGAAACTCATGCCCTGAATCTCATGCCTTGAAACACCTGTCCTGAATCTCATGCCCTGAAACTCATGCCCTGAATCTCATGACCTGAAACTCCTGCACTGAAACTCCTGCACTGAAACTCATGCCATGAATCTCATATCCTGAATCTCACGCCTTGAATTACATGCCCTGAAACTCTTGCCCTGAAACTCATGCCCTGAATCTCGTGCCCTGAAACTTCTGCCCTGAAACTCATGCACTGAATCTCATGCGCTAAATCTCATGACCTTAAACTCAAGCCGTGAATCTCCTTCCCTGAATCTCATGCTCTGAAACCTATGCCCTGAAACTCATGCCCTGAAACTCATGCCCTGAATCTCATGCCGTGAAAACCCTGCTCTCAAACTCATGCTCTGAAACTCATGCCCTGAATCTCCTGCCCTGAAACTCCTGCACTGAAATACGTGCCCTAAAACACCTGCCTTGAAAGTCAAACCCAGAATCTCATGCCCTGAATCTCCTGTCCTGAATCTCCTGCCTTGAAACTCATACCCTGAATCACATGTCGTAAAACTCCTGCCCTGAATCATCTGCCCAGAAACTCATTATCTGAATCACATTCCCTGAAATTCCTGCCCTGAATCTCATGCCCTGAATCTCATGCCTTGAAACTCCTGCCCTCGAACTCATGCACTGAAACTCATGCCCTGAATCTCATGCCTTGAAACACCTGTCCTGAATCTCATGCCCTGAAACTCATGCCCTGAACCTCATGACTTGAAACTCCTGCACTGAAACTCCTGCACTGAAACTCATGCCATGAATCTCATATCCTGAATCTCACGCCCTGAATTATATGCCCTGAAACTCATGCCCGGAATCTCGTGCCCTGAAACTTCTGCCCTGAAACTCATGCACTGAATCTCATGCGTTAAATCTCATGATCTTAAACTCAAGCCGTGAATCTCCTTCCCTGAAACTCATGCTCTGAATCTCATGCTCTGAAACTTCTGCCCTGAAACTCATGCACTGAAAGACATGCCCTGGAACTCTTGCACTGAAACTCTTGCAATGTAACACCTGCCCTGAATCTCCTGCCCTGAAACTGCTGCCGTGAATCTGAAGCCCTGAAACCACAGACCTGAAACCCATGCCCTGAAACTCATGCCCTGAATCTCATGCCTTGAAAACCCTGCTCTCAAACTCATGCTCTGAAACTCATGCCCTGAATCTCCTGCCCTGAAACTCCTGCACTGAAATACGTGCCCTAAAACACCTGCCTTGAAAGTCAAACCCAGAATCTCATGCCCTGAATCTCCTGTCCTGAATCTCCTGCCTTGAAACTCATACCCTGAATCTCATGCCCTCAAACTCTTGCACTGAAACACCTGCCCTAAAACACATGCCCTGAATCTCATGCCCTGAAATTCCTGCCCTGAAACTCATGCCCTGAATCTCATGCCCTGAAACTCTTGCACTGAAACACCTACCCTAAAACTCATGCCCTGAATCTCATGCCGAGAAACTCATGCACTGAAACTCCTGCCCTGAAACTGGTGCCCTGAATCTCATGCCCTGAAATTCCTTCCCTGAAACTCATGCCCTGAATCTCATGCCGTGAAACTCATGCACTGAAACTCCTGTCGTGAAACTGATGCCCTGAATCTCATGCACTGACACTCATGCCCTGAACCTCATGCCCTGAAACTCAAGCCCTAAATCTCATACCCTGAAACTCAAGCCCTGAAACTCATGCACTGAAACTCATGCCCTGAATCACATGCCCTAAAACGCCTGCTCTGATTCATCTGCCCAGAAACTCATTATCTGAATCACATGCCCTGAAATTCCTGCCCTGAATCTCATGCCCTGAAACTCATGCCCTGAATCTCATGCCTTGAAACTCCTGCCCTCAAACTCATGCACTGAAACTCATGCACTAAAACTCATGCCCTGAATCTCATGCCTTGAAACTCCTGTCCTGAATCTCATGCCCTGAAACTCATGCCCTGAATCTCATGTCTTGAAACTCCTGCCCTCAAATCCATGCACTGAAACTCACGCCGTGAATTACATGCCCTGAAACTCCTGCCCTGAAACTCATGTCCTGAAACTCATGCCCTGAATCTCGTGCCCTGAAACTTATGCCCTGAAACTCATGCACTGAATCTCATGCGCTAAATCTCATGATCTTAAACTCAAGCCGTGAATCTCCTGCCCTGAAACTCATCCCCTGAATCTCATGCTCTGAAACTCCTGCCCTGAAACTCATGCACTGAAAAACATGCCCTGAAACTCTTGCACTGAAACTCTTGCACTGAAACACCGGCCCTGAATCTCCTGCCCTGAAACTGCTGCCCTGAAGCTCAAGCCCTGAAACCACAGATCTGAAACCCATGCCCTTAAACTCATGCCCTGAAACTCTTGCCCTGAATCTGATGCCGTGAAACTCCTGCCCTAAAACTCATGCACTGAAACTCATGCCCTGAATCACATGCCCTAAAACTCCTGTCCTGAATCATCTGCCCAGAAACTCATTATCTGAATCACATGCCCTGATATTCCTACCTTGAATCTCATGCCCTGAAACTCATGCCCTGAATCTCATGCCTTGAAACTCCTGCCCTCAAACTCATGCACTGAAACTCATGCACTGAAACTCATGCCCTAAATCTCATGCCTTGAAACTACTGCCCTGAATCTCATGCCCTGAAACTCATGCCATGAATCTCATATCCTGAAACTCACGCCCTGAATTACATGCCCTGAAACTCCTGCCCTGAAACTCATGCCCTGAATCTCATATCCTGAAACTCAAGCCCTTATTCTCCTGCACTTATACTCCTGCCCTGAATCTCATGCCCTGAAACTCATGCCCTGAATCTCATGCCTTGAAACTCCTGCCCTCAAACTCATGCACAGAAACTCATGCACTGAAACTCATGCCCTGAATCTCATGCCTTGAAACTCCTGTCCTGAATCTCATGCCCTGAAATTCATGCCCTGAATCTCATGCCTTGAAACTCCTGCTCTCAAATCCATGCACTGAAACTCATGCACTGAAACTCACGACGTGAATTACAGGCCCTGAAACTCGTGCCCTGAAACTCATGTCCTGAAACTCGTGCCTTGAATCTCGTGCCCTGAAACTTTTGCCCTGAAACTCATGCACTGAATCTCATGCGCTAAATCTTATGATCTTAAACTCAAGCCGTGAATCTCCTGCCCTGAAACTCATCCCCTGAATCTCATGCTCTGAAACTCCTGCACTGATACTCATGCACTGAAAGACATGCCCTGAAACTCTTGCACTGAATCTCTTGCACTGAAACACCGGCCCTGAATCTCCTGCCCTGAAACTGCTGCAATGAATCTCAAGCCCTGAAACCACAGATCTGAAACCCATGCCCTTAAACTCATGCCCTGAAACTCATGCCCTGAATCTCATGCCGTGAAACTCCTGCCCTGAAACTCATGCACTGAAACTCATCCCCTGAATCACATGCCCTAAAACTCCTGCCCTGAATCATCTGCCCAGAAACTCATTATCTGAATCACATGCCCTGATACTCCTACCTTGAATCTCATGCCCTGAAACTCATGCCCTGAATCTCATGCCTTGAAACTCCTGCCCTCAAACTCATGCACTGAAACTCATGCACTGAAACTCATGCCCTGAATCTCATGCCCTGAAACTCATGCCCTGAATCTCATGCCCTGAAACTCCTGCAGTGAAACTCATGCCATGAATCTCATATCCTGAAACTCATGCCCTGAATCTCATGCCTTGAAACTCATGCACTGAAACTCCTGTCGTGAAACTGATGCCCTGAATCTCATGCACTTACACTCATGCCCTGAACCTCATGCCCTGAAACTCAAGCCCTGAACCTCATGCCCTGAAACTCAAGCCCTGAATCTCATGCACTGAAACTCATGCCCTAAATCTCATACCCTGAAACTCCTGCCCTGAAACTCATGCACTGAAACTCATGCCCTGAATCACATGCCCTAAAACGCCTGCTCTGATTCATCTGCCCAGAAACTCATTATCTGAATCACATGCCCTGAAACTCATGCCCTGAATCTCATGCCTTGAAACTCCTGCCCTCAAACTCATGCACTGAAACTCATGCACTGAAACTCATGCCCTGAATCTCATGCCTTGAAACTCCTGTCCTGAATATCATGCCCTGAAACTCATGCCCTGAATCTCATGCCTTGAAACTCCTGCCCTCAAATCCATGCACTGAAACTCATGCACTGAAACTCACACCGTGAATTACATGCCCTGAAACTCCTGCCCTGAAACTCATGTCCTGAAACTCATGCCCTGAATCTCGTGCCCTGAAACTTATGCCCTGAAACTCATGCACTGAATCTCATGCGCTAAATCTCATGATCTTAAACTCAAGCCATAAATCTCCTGCCCTGAAACTCATCCCCTGAATCTCATGCTCTGAAACTCCTGCCCTGAAACTCATGCACTGAAACTCATGCCCTGAATCACATGTCCTAAAACTCCTGCCCTGAATCATCTGCCCAGAAACACATTATCTGAATCACATTCCCTGAAATTCCTGCCCTGCATCTCATGCCCTGAATCTCATGCCTTGAAACTCCTGCCCTCGAACTCATGCACTGAAACTCATGCCCTGAATCTCATGCCTTGAAACACCTGTCCTGAATCACATGCCCTGAAACTCATGCCCTGAATCTCATGCCCTCAAACTCATGCACTGAAACTCATGCACTGAAACTCATGCCCTGAATCTCATGCCTTGAAACTGCTGTCCTGAATCTCATACCCTGAAACTCATGCCCTGAATCCCATGCCCTGAAACTCAAGCCCAGATTCTCCTGCCCTGAAACTCATGCCCTGAATCACATGCCCTAAAACTCCTTCCCTGAATCATCTGCCCAGAGACTCATTATCTGAATCACATGCCCTGAAATTCCTGCCATGAATCTCATGCCCTGAAACTCATACCCTGAATCTCATGCCTTGAAACTCCTGCCCTCAAACTCATGCACTGAAACTCATGCCCTGAATCTCATGCCCTGAAAATCATGCCTTGAAACTCCTGCCCTCAAACTCATGCACTGAAACTCATGCACTGAAACTTACGCCCTGAATTACATGCCCTGAAACTCCTGCCCTGAAACTCATGCCCTGAAACTCATGCCCTGAATCTCATGCCCTGAAACTCAAGCCCTTATTCTCCTGCCCTGAAACTCATGCCCTGAAACTCATGCCCTGAATCTCGTGCCCTGATACTTCTGCCCTGAAACTCATGCTCTGAATCTCATGCCCTGAATCACATGCCCGGAAACTCCTGCCCTCAATCACATGCCCTGAAATTCCTGCCCTGAATCTCATGCCCTGAAACTCATGCCCTTAATCTCATGCCTTGAAACTCCTGCCCTCAAACTCATGCACTGAAACTCATGCCCTGAATCTCCTGCACTGAAAATCATGCCATGAATCTAATATCCCGAAACTCACGCCCTGAATTTCATGCTCTGAAACTCCTGCCCTGAAGCTCATGCCCTGAAACTCATGCCCTGAATATCATGCCCTGAAACTCAAGCCCTTATTCTCCTGCCCTGAAACTCACGCCCTGAATTTCATGCCCTGAAACTCCTGCCCTGAAGCCCATGCCCTGAAACTCATGCCCTTATTCTCCTGCCCTGAAACTCATGCCCTGAATCTCATGCCTTGATACTCCTGCCCTCCAACTCATGCACTGAAACTCATGCACTGAATCTCATGCGCTAAAGCTCATGACCTTAAACTCAAGCCGTGAATCTCCTGCCCTGAAAATCTTGCACTGAAACTCCTGCCCTGAAACTCATGCACTGAAACTCCTGCCCTGAAACTGATGCCCTGAATCTCATGCCGTGAAACTCATGCACTGAAACTCCTGTCGTGAAACTGATGCCCTGAATCTCATGCACTGACACTGTTCCCTGAACCTCATGCCCTGAAACTCAAGCCCTAAATCTCATACCCTGAAACTCAAGCCCTGAAACTCATGCACTGAAACTCATGCCCTGAATCACATGCCCTAAAACGCCTGCTCTGATTCATCTGCCCAGAAACTCATTATCTGAATCACATGCTCTGAAATTCCTGCCCTGAATCTCATGCCCTGAAACTCATGCCCTGAATCTCATGCCTTGAAACTCCTGCCCTCAAACTCATGCACTGAAACTCATGCACTGAAACTCATGCCCTGAATCTCATGCCCTGAAACTCATGCCCTGAATCTCATGCCTTGAAACTCCTGCCCTCAAATCCATGCACTGGAACTCACGCCGTGAATTACATGCCCTGAAACTCATGTCCTGAAACTCATCCCCTGAATCTCATGCTCTGAAACTCCTGCCCTGAAACTCATGCACTGAAAAACATGCCCTGAAACTCTTGCACTGAAACACCGGCCCTGAATCTCCTGCCCTGAAACTGCTGCCCTGAATCTCAAACCCTGAAACCACAGATCTGAAACCCATGCCCTTAAACTCATGCCCTGAAACTCATGCCCTGAATCTCATGCCGTGAAACTCCTGCCCTGAAACTCATGCACTGAAACTCAAGCCCTGAATCACAAGCCCTAAAACTCCTGTCCTGAATCATCTGCCCAGAAACTGATTATCTGAATCACATGCCCTGATATTCCTACCTTGAATCTCATGCCCTGAAACTCATGCCCTGAATCTCATGCCTTGAAACTCCTGCCCTCAAAGTCATGCACTGAAACTCATGCACTGAAACTCATGCCCTGAATCTCATGCCTTGAAACTCCTGCCCTGAATCTCATGCCCTGAAACTCATGCCATGAATCTCATATCCTGAAACTCACGCCCTGAATTACATGCCCTGAAACTCCTGCCCTGAAACCCATGCCCTGAATGTCATATCCTGAAACTCAAGCCCTTATTCTCCTGCACTTATACTCCTGCCCTGAATCTCATGCCCTGAAACTCATGCCCTGAATCTCATGCCCTGAAACTCACGCCCTGAATCTCATGCCTTCAAACTCCTGCCCTCAAACTCATGCACTGAAACTCATGCACTGAAACTCATGCCCTGAATCTCATGCCTTGAAACTCCTGCCCTGAATCTCATGCCCTGAAACTCATGCCCTGAATCTCATGCCCTGAAACTCCTGCACTGAAACTCATGCCATGAATCTCATATCCTGAAACTCACGCCCTGAATTACATGCCCTGAAACTCCTGCCCTGAAACTCATGCCCTGAATCTCATATCCTGAAACTCAAGCCCTTATTCTCCTGCCCTGAAACTCATGCCCTGAATCTCATATCCTGAAACTCAAGCCCTTATTCTCCTGCCCTGAATCTCATGCCCTGAAACTCATGCCCTGAATCTCATGCCTTGAAGCTCCTGCCCTCAAGCTCATGCACTGAAACTCATGCACTGAAACTCATGCCCTGAATCTCATGCCTTGAAACTCCTGTCCTGAATCTCATGCCCTGAAACTCATGCCCTGAATCTCATGCCTTGAAACTCCTGCTCTCAAATCCATGCACTGAAACTCATGCACTGAAACTCACGCCGTGAATTACATGCCCTGAAACTCCTGCCCTGAAACTCATGTCCTGAAACTCATGCCCTGAATCTCGTGCCCTGAAACTTATGCCCTGAAACTCATGCACTGAATCTCATGCGCTAAATCTTATGATCTTAAACTCAAGCCGTGAATCTCCTGCCCTGAAACTCATCCCCTGATTCTCATGCTCTGAAACTCCTGCCCTGAAACTCATGCACTGAAACTCCTGCCCTGAAACTGATGCCCTGAATCTCATGCCCTGAAATTCCTGCCCTGAAACTCATGCCTTGAAACTCCTGCCCTCAAATCCATGCACTGGAACTCACGCCGTGAATTACATGCCCTGAAACTCATGTCCTGAAACTCATGCCCTGAATCTCGTGCCCTGAAACTTATGCCCTGAAACTCATGCACTGAATCTCATGCGCTAAATCTCATGATCTTAAACTCAAGCCGTGAATCTCCTGCCCTGAAACTCATCCCCTGAATCTCATGCTCTGAAACTCCTGCCCTGAAACTCATGCACTGAAAAACATGCCCTGAAACTCTTGCACTGAAACTCTTGCACTGAAACACCGGCCCTGAATCTCCTGCCCTGAAACTCCTGCCCTGAATCTCAAACCCTGAAACCACAGATCTGAAACCCATGCCCTTAAACTCATGCCCTGAAACTCATGCCCTGAATCTCATGCCGTGAAACTCCTGCCCTGAAACTCATGCACTGAAACTCAAGCCTTGAATCACAAGCCCTAAAACTCCTGTCCTGAATCATCTGCCCAGAAACTCATTATCTGAATCACATGCCCTGATATTCCTACCTTGAATCTCATGCCCTGAAACTCATGCCCTGAATCTCATGCCTTGAAACTCCTGCCCTCAAAGTCATGCACTGAAACTCATGCACTGAAACTCATGCCCTGAATCTCATGCCTTGAAACTCCTGCCCTGAATCTCATGCCCTGAAACTCATGCCATGAATCTCATATCCTGAAACTCACGCCCTGAATTACATGCCCTGAAACTCCTGCCCTGAAACTCATGCCCTGAATCTCATGCCCTGAAACTCCTGCACTGAAACTCATGCCATGAATCTCATATCCTGAAACTCACGCCCTGAATTACATGCCCTGAAACTCCTGTCCTGAAACTCATGCCCTGAATCTCATATCCTGAAACTCAAGCCCTTATTCTCCTGCCCTGAAACTCATGCCCTGAATCTCATATCCTGAAACTCAAGCCCTTATTCTCCTGCCCTGAATCTCATGCCCTGAAACTCATGCCCTGAATCTCATGCCTTGAAACTCCTGCCCTCAAACTCATGCACTGAAACTCATGCACTGAAACTCATGCCCTGAATCTCATGCCTTGAAACTCCTGTCCTGAATCTCATGCCCTGAAACTCATGCCCTGAATCTCATGCCTTGAAACTCCTGCTCTCAAATCCATGCACTGAAACTCATGCACTGAAACTCACGCCGTGAATTACATGCCCTGAAACTCCTGCCCTGAAACTCATGTCCTGAAACTCATGCCCTGAATCTCGTGCCCTGAAACTTATGCCCTGAAACTCATGCACTGAATCTCATGCGCTAAATCTTATGATCTTAAACTCAAGACGTGAATCTCCTGCCCTGAAACTCATCCCCTGATTCTCATGCTCTGAAACTCCTGCCCTGAAACTCATGCACTGAAACTCCTGCCCTGAAACTGATGCCCTGAATCTCATGCCCTGAAATTCCTGCCCTGAAACTCATGCCCTGAATCTCATGCCGTGAAACTCATGCACTGAAACTCCTGTCGTGAAACTGATGCCCTGAATCTCATGCACTGACACTGTTCCCTGAACCTCATGCCCTGAAACTCAAGCCCTAAATCTCATACCCTGAAACTCAAGCCCTGAAACTCATGCACTGAAACTCATGCCCTGAATCACATGCCCTAAAACGCCTGCTCTGATTCATCTGCCCAGAAACTCATTATCTGAATCACATGCCCTGAAATTCCTGCCCTGAATCTCATGCCCTGAAACTCATGCCCTGAATCTCATGCCTTGAAACTCCTGCCCTCAATCTCATGCACTGAAACTCATGCACTGAAACTCATGCCCTGAATCTCATGCCCTGAAACTCATGCCCTGAATCTCATGCCTTGAAACTCCTGCCCTCAAATCCATGCACTGGAACTCACGCCGTGAATTACATGCCCTGAAACTCATGTCCTGAAACTCATCCCCTGAATCTCATGCCCTGAAACTCCTGCACTGAAACTCATGCCATGAATCTCATATCCTGAAACTCACGCCCTGAATTACATGCCCTGAAACTCCTGCCCTGAAACTCATGCCCTGAATCTCATATCCTGAAACTCAAGCCCTTATTCTCCTGCCCTGAAACTCATGCCCTGAAACTCATGCCCTGAATCTCATGCCTTGAAACTCCTGCCCTCAAACTCATGCACTGAAACTCATGCACTGAAACTCATGCCCTGAATCTCATGCCTTGAATCTCCTGTCCTGAATCTCATGCCCTGAAACTCATGCCCTGAATCTCATGCCTTGAAACTCCTGCTCTCAAATCCATGCACTGAAACTCATGCACTGAAACTCACGCCGTGAATTACATGCCCTGAAACTCCTGCCCTGAAACTCATGTCCTGAAACTCATGCCCTGAATCTCGTGCCCTGAAACTTATGCCCTGAAACTCATGCACTGAATCTCATGCGCTAAATCTTATGATCTTAAACTCAAGCCGTGAATCTCCTGCCCTGAAACTCATCCCCTGATTCTCATGCTCTGAAACTCCTGCCCTGAAACTCATGCACTGAAACTCCTGCCCTGAAACTGATGCCCTGAATCTCATGCCGTGAAACTCATGCACTGAAACTCCTGTCGTGAAACTGATGCCCTGAATCTCATGCACTGACACTGTTCCCTGAACCTCATGCCCTGAAACTCAAGCCCTAAATCTCATACCCTGAAACTCAAGCCCTGAAACTCATGCACTGAAACTCATGCCCTGAATCACATGCCCTAAAACGCCTGCTCTGATTCATCTGCCCAGAAACTCATTATCTGAATCACATGCCCTGAAATTCCTGCCCTGAATCTCATGCCCTGAATCTCATGCCTTGAAACTCCTGCCCTCAAACTCATGCACTGAAACTCATGCACTGAAACTCATGCCCTGAATCTCATGCCCTGAAACTCATGCCCTGAATCTCATGCCTTGAAACTCCTGCCCTCAAATCCATGCACTGGAACTCACGCCGTGAATTACATGCCCTGAAACTCATGTCCTGAAACTCATCCCCTGAATCTCATGCTCTGAAACTCCTGCCCTGAAACTCATGCACTGAAAAACATGCCCTGAAACTCTTGCACTGAAACACCGGCCCTGAATCTCCTGCCCTGAAACTGCTGCCCTGAATCTCAAACCCTGAAACCACAGATCTGAAACCCATGCCCTTAAACTCATGCCCTGAAACTCATGCCCTGAATCTCATGCCGTGAAACTCCTGCCCTGAAACTCATGCACTGAAACTCAAGCCCTGAATCACAAGCCCTAAAACTCCTGTCCTGAATCATCTGCCCAGAAACTCATTATCTGAATCACATGCCCTGATATTCCTACCTTGAATCTCATGCCCTGAAACTCATGCCCTGAATCTCATGCCTTGAAACTCCTGCCCTCAAAGTCATGCACTGAAACTCATGCACTGAAACTCATGCCCTGAATCTCATGCCTTGAAACTCCTGCCCTGAATCTCATGCCCTGAAACTCATGCCATGAATCTCATATCCTGAAACTCACGCCCTGAATTACATGCCCTGAAACTCCTGCCCTGAAACCCATGCCCTGAATGTCATATCCTGAAACTCAAGCCCTTATTCTCCTGCACTTATACTCCTGCCCTGAATCTCATGCCCTGAAACTCATGCCCTGAATCTCATGCCCTGAAACTCACGCCCTGAATCTCATGCCTTCAAACACCTGCCCTCAAACTCATGCACTGAAACTCATGCACTGAAACTCATGCCCTGAATCTCATGCCTTGAAACTCCTGCCCTGAATCTCATGCCCTGAAACTCATGCCCTGAATCTCATGCCCTGAAACACCTGCACTGAAACTCATGCCATGAATCTCATATCCTGAAACTCACGCCCTGAATTACATGCCCTGAAACTCCTGCCCTGAAACTCATGCCCTGAATCTCATATCCTGAAACTCAAGCCCTTATTCTCCTGCTCTGAAACTCATGCCCTGAATCTCATATCCTGAAACTCAAGCCCTTATTCTCCTGCCCTGAATCTCATGCCCTGAAACACATGCCCTGAATCTCATGCCTTGAAGCTCCTGCCCTCAAACTCATGCACTGAAACTCATGCACTGAAACTCATGCCCTGAATCTCATGCCTTGAAACTCCTGTCCTGAATCTCATGCCCTGAAACTCATGCCCTGAATCTCATGCCTTGAAACTCCTGCTCTCAAATCCATGCACTGAAACTCATGCACTGAAACTGACGCCGTGAATTACATGCCCTGAAACTCCTGCCCTGAAACTCATGTCCTGAAACTCATGCCCTGAATCTCGTGCCCTGAAACTTATGCCCTGAAACTCATGCACTGAATCTCATGCGCTAATTCTTATGATCTTAAACTCAAGCCGTGAATCTCCTGCCCTGAAACTCATCCCCTGATTCTCATGCTCTGAAACTCCTGCCCTGAAACTCATGCACTGAAACTCCTGCCCTGAAACTGATGCCCTGAATCTCATGCCCTGAAATTCCTGCCCTGAAACTCATGCCCTGAATCTCATGCCGTGAAACTCATGCACTGAAACTCCTGTCGTGAAACTGATGCCCTGAATCTCATGCACTGACACTGTTCCCTGAACCTCATGCCCTGAAACTCAAGCCCTAAATCTCATACCCTGAAACTCAAGCCCTGAAACTCATGCACTGAAACTCATGCCCTGAATCACATGCCCTAAAACGCCTGCTCTGATTCATCTGCCCAGAAACTCATTATCTGAATCACATGCCCTGAATACCTGCCCTGAATCTCATGCCCTGAAACTCATGCCCTGAATCTCATGCCTTGAAACTCCTGCCCTCAAACTCATGCACTGAAACTCATGCACTGAAACTCATGCCCTGAATCTCATGCCCTGAAACTCATGCCCTGAATCTCATGCCTTGAAACTCCTGCCCTCAAATCCATGCACTGGAACTCACGCCGTGAATTACATGTCCTGAAACTCATGTCCTGAAACTCATGCCCTGAATCTCGTGCCCTGAAACTTATGCCCTGAAACTCATGCACTGAATCTCATGCGCTAAATCTCATGATCTTAAACTCAAGCCGTGAATCTCCTGCCCTGAAACTCATCCCCTGAATCTCATGCTCGGAAACTCCTGCCCTGAAACTCATGCACTGAAAAACATGCCCTGAAACTCTTGCACTGAAACTCTTGCACTGAAACACCGGCCCTGAATCTCCTGCCCTGAAACTCCTGCCCTGAATCTCAAACCCTGAAACCACAGATCTGAAACCCATGCCCTTAAACTCATGCCCTGAAACTCATGCCCTGAATCTCATGCCGTGAAACTCCTGCCCTGAAACTCATGCACTGAAACTCAAGCCCTGAATCACAAGCCCTAAAACTCCTGTCCTGAATCATCTGCCCAGAAACTCATTATCTGAATCACATGCCCTGAAATTCCTACCTTGAATCTCATGCCCTGAAACTCATGCCCTGAATCTCATGCCTTGAAACTCCTGCCCTCAAAGTCATGCACTGAAACTCATGCACTGAAACTCATGCCCTGAATCTCATGCCTTGAAACTCCTGCCCTGAATCTCATGCCCTGAAACTCATGCCATGAATCTCATATCCTGAAACTCACGCCCTGAATTACATGCCCTGAAACTCCTGCCCTGAAACTCATGCCCTGAATCTCATGCCCTGAAACTCCTGCACTGAAACTCATGCCATGAATCTCATATCCTGAAACTCACGCCCTGAATTACATGCCCTGAAACTCCTGTCCTGAAACTCATGCCCTGAATCTCATATCCTGAAACTCAAGCCCTTATTCTCCTGCCCTGAAACTCATGCCCTGAATCTCATATCCTGAAACTCAAGCCCTTATTCTCCTGCCCTGAATCTCATGCCCTGAAACTCATGCCCTGAATCTCATGCCTTGAAACTCCTGCCCTCAAACTCATGCACTGAAACTCATGCACTGAAACTCATGCCCTGAATCTCATGCCTTGAAACTCCTGTCCTGAATCTCATGCCCTGAAACTCATGCCCTGAATCTCATGCCTTGAAACTCCTGCTCTCAAATCCATGCACTGAAACTCATGCACTGAAACTCACGCCGTGAATTACATGCCCTGAAACTCCTGCCCTGAAACTCATGTCCTGAAACTCATGCCCTGAATCTCGTGCCCTGAAACTTATGCCCTGAAACTCATGCACTGAATCTCATGCGCTAAATCTTATGATCTTAAACTCAAGACGTGAATCTCCTGCCCTGAAACTCATCCCCTGATTCTCATGCTCTGAAACTCCTGCCCTGAAACTCATGCACTGAAACTCCTGCCCTGAAACTGATGCCCTGAATCTCATGCCCTGAAATTCCTGCCCTGAAACTCATGCCCTGAATCTCATGCCGTGAAACTCATGCACTGAAACTCCTGTCGTGAAACTGATGCCCTGAATCTCATGCACTGACACTGTTCCCTGAACCTCATGCCCTGAAACTCAAGCCCTAAATCTCATACCCTGAAACTCAAGCCCTGAAACTCATGCACTGAAACTCATGCCCTGAATCACATGCCCTAAAACGCCTGCTCTGATTCATCTGCCCAGAAACTCATTATCTGAATCACATGCCCTGAAATTCCTGCCCTGAATCTCATGCCCTGAAACTCATGCCCTGAATCTCATGCCTTGAAACTCCTGCCCTCAATCTCATGCACTGAAACTCATGCACTGAAACTCATGCCCTGAATCTCATGCCCTGAAACTCATGCCCTGAATCTCATGCCTTGAAACTCCTGCCCTCAAATCCATGCACTGGAACTCACGCCGTGAATTACATGCCCTGAAACTCATGTCCTGAAACTCATCCCCTGAATCTCATGCCCTGAAACTCCTGCACTGAAACTCATGCCATGAATCTCATATCCTGAAACTCACGCCCTGAATTACATGCCCTGAAACTCCTGCCCTGAAACTCATGCCCTGAATCTCATATCCTGAAACTCAAGCCCTTATTCTCCTGCCCTGAAACTCATGCCCTGAAACTCATGCCCTGAATCTCATGCCTTGAAACTCCTGCCCTCAAACTCATGCACTGAAACTCATGCACTGAAACTCATGCCCTGAATCTCATGCCTTGAATCTCCTGTCCTGAATCTCATGCCCTGAAACTCATGCCCTGAATCTCATGCCTTGAAACTCCTGCTCTCAAATCCATGCACTGAAACTCATGCACTGAAACTCACGCCGTGAATTACATGCCCTGAAACTCCTGCCCTGAAACTCATGTCCTGAAACTCATGCCCTGAATCTCGTGCCCTGAAACTTATGCCCTGAAACTCATGCACTGAATCTCATGCGCTAAATCTTATGATCTTAAACTCAAGCCGTGAATCTCCTGCCCTGAAACTCATCCCCTGATTCTCATGCTCTGAAACTCCTGCCCTGAAACTCATGCACTGAAACTCCTGCCCTGAAACTGATGCCCTGAATCTCATGCCGTGAAACTCATGCACTGAAACTCCTGTCGTGAAACTGATGCCCTGAATCTCATGCACTGACACTGTTCCCTGAACCTCATGCCCTGAAACTCAAGCCCTAAATCTCATACCCTGAAACTCAAGCCCTGAAACTCATGCACTGAAACTCATGCCCTGAATCACATGCCCTAAAACGCCTGCTCTGATTCATCTGCCCAGAAACTCATTATCTGAATCACATGCCCTGAAATTCCTGCCCTGAATCTCATGCCCTGAATCTCATGCCTTGAAACTCCTGCCCTCAAACTCATGCACTGAAACTCATGCACTGAAACTCATGCCCTGAATCTCATGCCCTGAAACTCATGCCCTGAATCTCATGCCTTGAAACTCCTGCCCTCAAATCCATGCACTGGAACTCACGCCGTGAATTACATGCCCTGAAACTCATGTCCTGAAACTCATCCCCTGAATCTCATGCTCTGAAACTCCTGCCCTGAAACTCATGCACTGAAAAACATGCCCTGAAACTCTTGCACTGAAACACCGGCCCTGAATCTCCTGCCCTGAAACTGCTGCCCTGAATCTCAAACCCTGAAACCACAGATCTGAAACCCATGCCCTTAAACTCATGCCCTGAAACTCATGCCCTGAATCTCATGCCGTGAAACTCCTGCCCTGAAACTCATGCACTGAAACTCAAGCCCTGAATCACAAGCCCTAAAACTCCTGTCCTGAATCATCTGCCCAGAAACTCATTATCTGAATCACATGCCCTGATATTCCTACCTTGAATCTCATGCCCTGAAACTCATGCCCTGAATCTCATGCCTTGAAACTCCTGCCCTCAAAGTCATGCACTGAAACTCATGCACTGAAACTCATGCCCTGAATCTCATGCCTTGAAACTCCTGCCCTGAATCTCATGCCCTGAAACTCATGCCATGAATCTCATATCCTGAAACTCACGCCCTGAATTACATGCCCTGAAACTCCTGCCCTGAAACCCATGCCCTGAATGTCATATCCTGAAACTCAAGCCCTTATTCTCCTGCACTTATACTCCTGCCCTGAATCTCATGCCCTGAAACTCATGCCCTGAATCTCATGCCCTGAAACTCACGCCCTGAATCTCATGCCTTCAAACTCCTGCCCTCAAACTCATGCACTGAAACTCATGCACTGAAACTCATGCCCTGAATCTCATGCCTTGAAACTCCTGCCCTGAATCTCATGCCCTGAAACTCATGCCCTGAATCTCATGCCCTGAAACTCCTGCACTGAAACTCATGCCATGAATCTCATATCCTGAAACTCACGCCCTGAATTACATGCCCTGAAACTCCTGCCCTGAAACTCATGCCCTGAATCTCATATCCTGAAACTCAAGCCCTTATTCTCCTGCTCTGAAACTCATGCCCTGAATCTCATATCCTGAAACTCAAGCCCTTATTCTCCTGCCCTGAATCTCATGCCCTGAAACACATGCCCTGAATCTCATGCCTTGAAGCTCCTGCCCTCAAACTCATGCACTGAAACTCATGCACTGAAACTCATGCCCTGAATCTCATGCCTTGAAACTCCTGTCCTGAATCTCATGCCCTGAAACTCATGCCCTGAATCTCATGCCTTGAAACTCCTGCTCTCAAATCCATGCACTGAAACTCATGCACTGAAACTCACGCCGTGAATTACATGCCCTGAAACTCCTGCCCTGAAACTCATGTCCTGAAACTCATGCCCTGAATCTCGTGCCCTGAAACTTATGCCCTGAAACTCATGCACTGAATCTCATGCGCTAAATCTTATGATCTTAAACTCAAGCCGTGAATCTCCTGCCCTGAAACTCATCCCCTGATTCTCATGCTCTGAAACTCCTGCCCTGAAACTCATGCACTGAAACTCCTGCCCTGAAACTGATGCCCTGAATCTCATGCCCTGAAATTCCTGCCCTGAAACTCATGCCCTGAATCTCATGCCGTGAAACTCATGCACTGAAACTCCTGTCGTGAAACTGATGCCCTGAATCTCATGCACTGACACTGTTCCCTGAACCTCATGCCCTGAAACTCAAGCCCTAAATCTCATACCCTGAAACTCAAGCCCTGAAACTCATGCACTGAAACTCATGCCCTGAATCACATGCCCTAAAACGCCTGCTCTGATTCATCTGCCCAGAAACTCATTATCTGAATCACATGCCCTGAATACCTGCCCTGAATCTCATGCCCTGAAACTCATGCCCTGAATCTCATGCCTTGAAACTCCTGCCCTCAAACTCATGCACTGAAACTCATGCACTGAAACTCATGCCCTGAATCTCATGCCCTGAAACTCATGCCCTGAATCTCATGCCTTGAAACTCCTGCCCTCAAATCCATGCACTGGAACTCACGCCGTGAATTACATGTCCTGAAACTCATGTCCTGAAACTCATGCCCTGAATCTCGTGCCCTGAAACTTATGCCCTGAAACTCATGCACTGAATCTCATGCGCTAAATCTCATGATCTTAAACTCAAGCCGTGAATCTCCTGCCCTGAAACTCATCCCCTGAATCTCATGCTCGGAAACTCCTGCCCTGAAACTCATGCACTGAAAAACATGCCCTGAAACTCTTGCACTGAAACTCTTGCACTGAAACACCGGCCCTGAATCTCCTGCCCTGAAACTCCTGCCCTGAATCTCAAACCCTGAAACCACAGATCTGAAACCCATGCCCTTAAACTCATGCCCTGAAACTCATGCCCTGAATCTCATGCCGTGAAACTCCTGCCCTGAAACTCATGCACTGAAACTCAAGCCCTGAATCACAAGCCCTAAAACTCCTGTCCTGAATCATCTGCCCAGAAACTCATTATCTGAATCACATGCCCTGAAATTCCTACCTTGAATCTCATGCCCTGAAACTCATGCCCTGAATCTCATGCCTTGAAACTCCTGCCCTCAAAGTCATGCACTGAAACTCATGCACTGAAACTCATGCCCTGAATCTCATGCCTTGAAACTCCTGCCCTGAATCTCATGCCCTGAAACTCATGCCATGAATCTCATATCCTGAAACTCACGCCCTGAATTACATGCCCTGAAACTCCTGCCCTGAAACTCATGCCCTGAATCTCATGCCCTGAAACTCCTGCACTGAAACTCATGCCATGAATCTCATATCCTGAAACTCACGCCCTGAATTACATGCCCTGAAACTCCTGTCCTGAAACTCATGCCCTGAATCTCATATCCTGAAACTCAAGCCCTTATTCTCCTGCCCTGAAACTCATGCCCTGAATCTCATATCCTGAAACTCAAGCCCTTATTCTCCTGCCCTGAATCTCATGCCCTGAAACTCATGCCCTGAATCTCATGCCTTGAAACTCCTGCCCTCAAACTCATGCACTGAAACTCATGCACTGAAACTCATGCCCTGAATCTCATGCCTTGAAACTCCTGTCCTGAATCTCATGCCCTGAAACTCATGCCCTGAATCTCATGCCTTGAAACTCCTGCTCTCAAATCCATGCACTGAAACTCATGCACTGAAACTCACGCCGTGAATTACATGCCCTGAAACTCCTGCCCTGAAACTCATGTCCTGAAACTCATGCCCTGAATCTCGTGCCCTGAAACTTATGCCCTGAAACTCATGCACTGAATCTCATGCGCTAAATCTTATGATCTTAAACTCAAGACGTGAATCTCCTGCCCTGAAACTCATCCCCTGATTCTCATGCTCTGAAACTCCTGCCCTGAAACTCATGCACTGAAACTCCTGCCCTGAAACTGATGCCCTGAATCTCATGCCCTGAAATTCCTGCCCTGAAACTCATGCCCTGAATCTCATGCCGTGAAACTCATGCACTGAAACTCCTGTCGTGAAACTGATGCCCTGAATCTCATGCACTGACACTGTTCCCTGAACCTCATGCCCTGAAACTCAAGCCCTAAATCTCATACCCTGAAACTCAAGCCCTGAAACTCATGCACTGAAACTCATGCCCTGAATCACATGCCCTAAAACGCCTGCTCTGATTCATCTGCCCAGAAACTCATTATCTGAATCACATGCCCTGAAATTCCTGCCCTGAATCTCATGCCCTGAAACTCATGCCCTGAATCTCATGCCTTGAAACTCCTGCCCTCAAACTCATGCACTGAAACTCATGCACTGAAACTCATGCCCTGAATCTCATGCCCTGAAACTCATGCCCTGAATCTCATGCCTTGAAACTCCTGCCCTCAAATCCATGCACTGGAACTCACGCCGTGAATTACATGCCCTGAAACTCATGTCCTGAAACTCATGCCCTGAATCTCGTGCCCTGAAACTTATGCCCTGAAACTCATGCACTGAATCTCATGCGCTAAATCTCATGATCTTAAACTCAAGCCGTGAATCTCCTGCCCTGAAACTCATCCCCTGAATCTCATGCTCTGAAACTCCTGCCCTGAAACTCATGCACTGAAAAACATGCCCTGAAACTCTTGCACTGAAACTCTTGCACTGAAACACCGGCCCTGAATCTCCTGCCCTGAAACTGCTGCCCTGAATCTCAAACCCTGAAACCCATGCCCTTAAACTCATGCCCTGAAACTCATGCCCTGAATCTCATGCCGTGAAACTCCTGCCCTGAAACTCATGCACTGAAACTCAAGCCCTGAATCACAAGCCCTAAAACTCCTGTCCTGAATCATCTGCCCAGAAACTCATTATCTGAATCACATGGCCTGATATTCCTACCTTGAATCTCATGCCCTGAAACTCATGCCCTGAATCTCATGCCTTGAAACTCCTGCCCTCAAAGTCATGCACTGAAACTCATGCACTGAAACTCATGCCCTGAATCTCATGCCTTGAAACTCCTGCCCTGAATCTCATGCCCTGAAACTCATGCCATGAATCTCATATCCTGAAACTCACGCCCTGAATTACATGCCCTGAAACTCCTGCCCTGAAACCCATGCCCTGAATGTCATATCCTGAAACTCAAGCCCTTATTCTCCTGCACTTATACTCCTGCCCTGAATCTCATGCCCTGAAACTCATGCCCTCAATCTCATGCCTTCAAACTCCTGCCCTCAAACTCATGCACTGAAACTCATGCACTGAAACTCATGCCCTGAATCTCATGCCTTGAAACTCCTGCCCTGAATCTCATGCCCTGAAACTCATGCCCTGAATCTCATGCCCTGAAACTCCTGCACTGAAACTCATGCCATGAATCTCATATCCTGAAACTCACGCCCTGAATTACATGCCCTGAAACTCCTGCCCTGAAACTCATGCCCTGAATCTCATATCCTGAAACTCAAGCCCTTATTCTCCTGCCCTGAAACTCATGCCCTGAATCTCATATCCTGAAACTCAAGCCCTTATTCTCCTGCCCTAAATCTCATGCCCTGAAACTCATGCCCTGAATTTCATGCCTTGAAGCTCCTGCCCTCAAACTCATGCACTGAAACTCATGCACTGAAACTCATGCCCTGAATCTCATGCCTTGAAACTCCTGTCCTGAATCTCATGCCCTGAAACTCATGCCCTGAATCTGATGCCTTGAAACTCCTGCTCTCAAATCCATGCACTGAAACTCATGCACTGAAACTCACGCCGTGAATTACATGCCCTGAAACTCCTGCCCTGAAACTCATGTCCTGAAACTCATGCCCTGAATCTCGTGCCCTGAAACTTATGCCCTGAAACTCATGCACTGAATCTCATGCGCTAAATCTTATGATCTTAAACTCAAGCCGTGAATCTCCTGCCCTGAAACTCATCCCCTGATTCTCATGCTCTGAAACTCCTGCCCTGAAACTCATGCACTGAAACTCCTGCCCTGAAACTGATGCCCTGAATCTCATGCCCTGAAATTCCTGCCCTGAAACTCATGCCCTGAATCTCATGCCGTGAAACTCATGCACTGAAACTCCTGTCGTGAAACTGATGCCCTGAATCTCATGCACTGACACTGTTCCCTGAACCTAATGCCCTGAAACTCAAGCCCTAAATCTCATACCCTGAAACTCAAGCCCTGAAACTCATGCACTGAAACTCATGCCCTGAATCACATGCCCTAAAACGCCTGCTCTGATTCATCTGCCCAGAAACTCATTATCTCAATCACATGCCCTGAAATTCCTGCCCTGAATCTCATGCCCTGAAACTCATGCCCTGAATCTCATGCCTTGAAACTCCTGCCCTCAAACTCATGCACTGAAACTCATGCACTGAAACTCATGCCCTGAATCTCATGCCCTGAAACTCATGCCCTGAATCTCATGCCTTGAAACTCCTGCCCTCAAATCCATGCACTGGAACTCACGCCGTGAATTACATGCCCTGAAACTCATGTCCTGAAACTCATGCCCTGAATCTCGTGCCCTGGAACTTATGCCCTGAAACTCATGCACTGAATCTCATGCGCTAAATCTCATGATCTTAAACTCAAGCCGTGAATCTCCTGCCCTGAAACTCATCCCCTGAATCTCATGCTCTGAAACTCCTGCCCTGAAACTCATGCACTGAAAAACATGCCCTGAAACACTTGCACTGAAACTCTTGCACTGAAACACCGGCCCTGAATCTCCTGCCCTGAAACTGCTGCCCTGAATCTCAAACCCTGAAACCCATGCTCTTAAACTCATGCCCTGAAACTCATGCCCTGAATCTCATGCCGTGAAACTCCTGCCCTGAAACTCATGCACTGAAACTCAAGCCCTGAATCACAAGCCCTAAAACTCCTGTCCTGAATCATCTGCCCAGAAACTCATTATCTGAATCACATGCCCTGATATTCCTACCTTGAATCTCATGCCCTGAAACTCATGCCCTGAATCTCATGCCTTGAAACTCCTGCCCTCAAAGTCATGCACTGAAACTCATGCACTGAAACTCATGCCCTGAATCTCATGCCTTGAAACTCCTGCCCTGAATCTCATGCCCTGAAACTCATGCCATGAATCTCATATACTGAAACTCACGCCCTGAATTACATGCCCTGAAACTCCTGCCCTGAAACTCATGCCCTGAATGTCATATCCTGAAACTCAAGCCCTTATTCTCCTGCACTTATACTCCTGCCCTGAATCTCATGCCCTGAAACTCAAGCCCTCAATCTCATGCCTTGAAACTCCTGCCCTCAAATCCATGCACTGAAACTCATGCACTGAAACTCACGCCGTGAATTACATGCCCTGAAACTCCTCCCCTGAAACTCATGTCCTGAAACTCATGCCCTGAATCTCATGCCCTGAAACTCATGCCCTGAATCTCATGCCTTCAAACTCCTGCCCTCAAACTCATGCACTGAAACTCATGCACTGAAACTCATGCCCTGAATCTCATGCCTTGAAACTCCTGCCCTGAATCTCATGCCCTGAAACTCATGCCCTGAATCTCATGCCCTGAAACTCCTGCACTGAAACTCATGCCATGAATCTCATATCCTGAAACTCACGCCCTGAATTACATGCCCTGAAACTCCTGCCCTGAAACTCATGCCCTGAATCTCATATCCTGAAACTCAAGCCCTTATTCTCCTGCCCTGAAACTCATGCCCTGAATCTCATATCCTGAAACTCAAGCCCTTATTCTCCTGCCCTGAATCTCATGCCCTGAAACTCATGCCCTGAATCTCATGCCTTGAAGCTCCTGCCCTCAAACTCATGCACTGAAACTCATGCACTGAAACTCATGCCCTGAATCTCATGCCTTGAAACTCCTGTCCTGAATCTCATGCCCTGAAACTCATGCCCTGAATCTCATGCCTTGAAACTCCTGCTCTCAAATCCATGCACTGAAACTCATGCACTGAAACTCACGCCGTGAATTACATGCCCTGAAACTCCTGCCCTGAAACTCATGTCCTGAAACTCATGCCCTGAATCTCGTGCCCTGAAACTTATGCCCTGAAACTCATGCACTGAATCTCATGCGCTAAATCTTATGATCTTAAACTCAAGCCGTGAATCTCCTGCCCTGAAACTCATCCACTGATTCTCATGCTCTGAGACTCCTGCCCTGAAACTCATGCACTGAAACTCCTGCCCTGAAACTGATGCCCTGAAATTCCTGCCCTGAAACTCATGCCCGGAATCTCATGCCGTGAAACTCATGCACTGAAACTCCTGTCGTGAAACTGATGCCCTGAATCTCATGCACTGACACTGTTCCCTGAACCTCATGCCCTGAAACTCAAGCCCTAAATCTCATACCCTGAAACTCAAGCCCTGAAACTCATGCACTGAAACTCATGCCCTGAATCACATGCCCTAAAACGCCTGCTCTGATTCATCTGCCCAGAAACTCATTATCTGAATCACATGCCCTGAAATTCCTGCCCTGAATCTCATGCCCTGAAACTCATGCCCTGAATCTCATGCCTTGAAACTCCTGCCCTCAAACTCATGCACTGAAACTCATGCACTGAAACTCATGCCCTGAATCTCATGCCCTGAAACTCATGCCCTGAATCTCATGCCTTGAAACTCCTGCCCTCAAATCCATGCACTGGAACTCACGCCGTGAATTACATGCCCTGAAACTCATGTCCTGAAACTCATGCCCTGAATCTCGTGCCCTGAAACTTATGCCCTGAAACTCATGCACTGAATCTCATGCTCTGAAACTCCTGCCCTGAAACTCATGCACTGAAAAACATGCCCTGAAACTCTTGCACTGAAACTCTTGCACTGAAACACCGGCCCTGAATCTCCTGCCCTGAAACTGCTGCCCTGAATCTCAAACCCTGAAACCCATGCCCTTAAACTCATGCCCTGAAACTCATGCCCTGAATCTCATGCCGTGAAACTCCTGCCCTGAAACTCATGCACTGAAACTCAAGCCCTGAATCACAAGCCCTAAAACTCCTGTCCTGAATCATCTGCCCAGAAACTCATTATCTGAATCACATGCCCTGATATTCCTACCTTGAATCTCATGCCCTGAAACTCATGCCCTGAATCTCATGCCTTGAAACTCCTGCCCTCAAAGTCATGCACTGAAACTCATGCACTGAAACTCATGCCCTGAATCTCATGCCTTGAAACTCCTGCCCTGAATCTCATGCCCTGAAACTCATGCCATGAATCTCATATCCTGAAACTCACGCCCTGAATTACATGCCCTGAAACTCCTGCCCTGAAACTCATGCCCTGAATGTCATATCCTGAAACTCAAGCCCTTATTCTCCTGCACTTATACTCCTGCCCTGAATCTCATGCCCTGAAACTCATGCCCTGAATCTCATGCCTTGAAACTCCTGCCCTCAAACTCATGCACAGAAACTCATGCACTGAAACTCATGCCCTGAATCTCATGCCTTGAAACTCCTGTCCTGAATCTCATGCCCTGAAACTCATGCCCTGAATCTCATGCCTTGAAACTCCTGCTCTCAAATCCATGCACTGAAACTCATGCACTGAAACTCACGACGTGAATTACAGGCCCTGAAACTCGTGCCCTGAAACGCATGTCCTGAAACTCATGCCCTGAATCTCGTGCCCTGAAACTTATGCCCTGAAACTCATGCACTGAATCTCATGCGCTAAATCTTATGATCTTAAACTCAAGCCGTGAATCTCCTGCCCTGAAACTCATCCCCTGAATCTCATGCTCTGAAACTCCTGCCCTGAAACTCATGCACTGAAAGACATGCCCTGAAACTCTTGCACTGAAACTCTTGCACTGAAACACCGGCCCTGAATCTCCTGCCCTGAAACTGCTGCAATGAATCTCAAGCCCTGAAACCACAGATCTGAAACCCATGCCCTTAAACTCATGCCATGAAACTCATGCGTTGAATCTCATGCCGTGAAACTCCTGCCCTGAAACTCATGCACTGAAACTCATGCCCTGAATCACATGCCCTAAAACTCCTGCCCTGAATCATCTGCCCAGAAACTCATTATCTGAATCACATGGCCTGATATTCCTACCTTGAATCTCATGCCCTGAAACTCATGCCCTGAATCTCATGCCTTGAAACTCCTGCCCTCAAACTCATGCACTGAAACTCATGCACTGAAACTCATGCCCTGAATCTCATGCCCTGAAACTCATGCCCTGAATCTCATGCCCTGAAACTCCTGCACTGAATCTCATGCCATGAATCTCATATCCTGAAACTCACGCCCTGAATTACATGCCCTGAAACTCCTGCCCTGAAACTCATGCCCTGAATCTCATATCCTGAAACTCAAGCCCTTGTTCTCCTGCCCTGAAACTCATGCCCTGAAGCTCATATCCTGAAACTCAAGCTTTATTCTCCTGCCCTGAATCTCATGCCCTGAAACTCATGCCCTGAATCTCATGCCTTGAAACTCCTGCCCTCAAACTCATGCACTGAAACTCATGCACTGAAACTCATGCCCTGAATCTCATGCCTTGAAACTCCTGTCCTGAATCTCATGCCCTGAAACTCATGCCCTGAATCTCATGCCTTGAAACTCCTGCTCTCAAATCCATGCACTGAAACTCACGCCGTGAATTACATGCCCTGAAACTCCTGCCCTGAAACTCATGTCCTGAAACTCATGCCCTGAATCTCGTGCCATGAAACTTATGCCCTGAAACTCATGCACTGAAAGACATGCCCTGAAACTCTTGCACTGAAACTCTTGCACTGAAACACCGGCCCTGAATCTCCTGCCCTGAAACTGCTGCCCTGAATCTCAAGCCCTGAAACCACAGATCTGAAACCCATGCCCTTAAACTCATGCCCTGAAACTCATGCCCTGAATCTCATGCCTTGAAACTCCTGCCCTCAAACTCATGCACTGAAACTCATGCACTGAAACTCATGCCCTGAATCTCATGCCTTGAAACTCCTGCCCTCAAACTCATGCACTGAAACTCATGCACTGAAACTCATGCCCTGAATCTCATGCCTTGAAACTCCTGTCCTGAATCTCATGCCCTGAAACTCATGCCCTGAATCTCATGCCTTGAAACTCCTGCCCTCAAACTCCTGCCCTCAAACTCATGCACTGAAACTCATGCACTGAAACTCATGCTCTGAATCTCATGCCTTGAAACTCCTGCCCTGAATCTCATGCCCTGAAACTCATGCCCAAATTCTCATGCCTTGAAACTCCTGCACTGAAACTCATGCCTTGAAACTCATGCCCTGAATCTCATGCCCTCAAACACTTGCACTGAAACACCTGCCCTAAAACACATGCCCTGAATCTCATGCCCTGAAATTCCTGCCCTGATACTCATGCCCTGAATCTCATGCCCTGAAACTCTTGCACTGAAACACCTACCCTAAAACTCATGCCCTGAACCTCATGCCCTGAATCTCATGCCGTGAAACTCATGCACTGAAACTCATACCCTGAATCTCATGCCGTGAAAATCCTGCCCTGAAACTCATGCACTGAAACTCATGCCCTGAATCACATGCCCTAAAACTCCTGCCCTGAATCTTCTGCACAGAAACTCATTATCTGAATCACATGCCCTGAAATTCCTACCTTGAATCTCATGCCCTGAATCTCATGCCTTGAAACTCCTGCCCTCAAACTCATGCACTGAAACTCATGCACTGAAACTCATGCCCTGAATCTCATGCCTTGAAACTCCTGCCCTGAATCTCATGCCCTGAAACTCCTGCACTGAAACTCATGCCTTGAAACTCATGCCCTGAATCTCCTGCCCTCAAACTCTTGCACTGAAACACCTGCCCTAAAACACATGCCCTGAATCTCATGCCCTGAAATTCCTGCCCTGATACTCATGCCCTGAATCTCATGCCCTGAAACTCTTGCACTGAAACACCTACCCTAAAACTCATGCCCTGAACCTCATGCCCTGAATCTCATGCCGTGAAACTCATGCACTGAAACTCCTGCCCTGAAACTGATGCTCTGAATCTCATGCACTGACACTCATGCCCTGAACCTCATACCCTGAAACTCCTGCCCTGAAACTCATGCACTGAAAGACATGCCCTGGAACTCTTGCACTGAAACTCTTGCAATGAAACACCTGCCCTGAATCTCCTGCCCTGAAACTGCTGCCGTGAATCTCAAGCCCTGAAACCACAGACCTGAAACCCATGCCCTGAAACTCATGCCCTGAAACTCATGCCCTGAATCTCATGCCGTGAAAACCCTGCTCTCAAACTCATGCTCTGAAACTCATGCCCTGAATCTCCTGCCCTGAAACTCCGGCACTGAAATACGTGCCCTAAAACACCTGCCTTGAAAGTCAAACCCAGAATCCCATGCCCTGAATCTCCTGCCCTGAATCTCCTGCCTTGAAACTCATACCCTGAATCTCATGCCCTCAAACTCTTGCACTGAAACACCTGCCCTAAAACACATGCCCTGAATCTCATGCCCTGAAATTCCTGACCTGAAACTCATGCCCTGAATCTCATACACTGAAACTCTTGCACTGAAACACCTACCCTAAAACTCATGCCCTGAATCTCATGCCGTGAAACTCATGCACTGAAACTCCTGCCCTGAAACTGATGCCCTGAATCTCATGCCCTGAAATTCCTGCCCTGAAACTCATGCCCTGAATCTCATGCCGTGAAACTCATGCACTGAAACTCCTGTCGTGAAACTGATGCCCTGAATCTCATGCACTGACACTCATGCCCTGAACCTCATGCCCTGAAACTCAAGCCCTGAACCTCATGCCCTGAAACTCAAGCCCTGAATCTCATGCACTGAAACTCATGCCCTAAATCTCATACCCTGAAACTCCTGCCCTGAAACTCATGCACTGAAACTCATGCCCTGAATCACATGCCCTAAAACGCCTGCTCTGATTCATCTGCCCAGAAACTCATTATCTGAATCACATGCCCTGAAACTCATGTCCTGAAACTCATGCCCTGAATCTCGTGCCCTGAAACTTATGCCCTGAAACTCATGCACTGAATCTCAAGCTCTGAAACTCCTGCCCTGAAACTCATGCACTGAAAGACATGCCCTGAAACTCTTGCACTGAAACTCTTGCACTGAAACACCGGCCCTGAATCTCCTGCCCTGAAACTGCTGCCCTGAATCTCAAGCCCTGAAACCACAGATCTGAAACCCATGCCCTTAAACTCATGCACTGAAACTCATGCCCTGAATCTCATGCCTTGAAACTCCTGCCCTGAATCTCATGCCCTGAAACTCATGCCCTGAATCTCATGCCCTGAAACTCCTGCACTGAAACTCATGCCATGAATCTCATATCCAGAAACTCACGCCTTGAATTACATGCCCTGAAACTCCTGCCCTGAAACTCATACCCTGAATCTCATATCCTGAAACTCAAGCCCTTATTCTCCTGCCCTGAAACTCATGCCCTGAATCTCATATCCTGAAACTCAAGCCCTTATTCTCCTGCCCTGAATCTCATGCTTTAAAACTCATGCACTGAAACTCATGCACTGAAACTCATGCCCTGAATCTCATGCCTTGAAACTCCTGTCCTGAATCTCATGCCCTGAAACTCATGCCCTCAATCTCATGCCTTGAAACTCCTGCCCTCAAATCCATGCACTGAAACTCATGCACTGAAACTCACGCCGTGAATTACATGCCCTGAAACTCCTGCCCTGAAACTCATGTCCTGAAACTCATGCCCTGAATCTCATGCCCTGAACTCATGCCCTGAATCTCATGCCTTCAAACTCCTGCCCTCAAACTCATGCACTGAAACTCATGCACTGAAACTCATGCCCTGAATCTCATGCCTTGAAACTCCTGCCCTGAATCTCATGCCCTGAAACTCATGCCTGAATCTCATGCCCTGAAACTCCTGCACTGAAACTCATGCATGAATCTCATATCCTGAAACTCACGCCCTGAATTACATGCCCTGAAACTCCTGCCCTGAAACTCATGCCCTGAATCTCATATCCTGAAACTCAAGCCCTTATTCTCCTGCCCTGAAACTCATGCCCTGAATCTCATATCCTGAAACTCAAGCCCTTATTCTCCTGCCCTGAATCTCATGCCCTGAAACTCATGCCCTGAATCTCATGCCTTGAATCTCCTGCCCTCAAACTCATGCACTGAAACTCATGCACTGAAACTCATGCCCTGAATCTCATGCCTTGAAACACCTGTCCTGAATCTCATGCCCTGAAACTCATGCCCTGAATCTCATGCCTTGAAACTCCTGCTCTTAAATCCATGCACTGAAACTCATGCACTGAAACTCACGCCGTGAATTACATGCCCTGAAACTCCTGCCCTGAAACTCATGTCCTGAAACTCAAGCCCTGAATCTCGTGCCCTGAAACTTATGCCCTGAAACTCATGCACTGAATCTCATGCGCTAAATCTTATGATCTTAAACTCAAGCCGTGAATCTCCTGCCCTGAAACTCATCCCCTGATTCTCATGCTCTGAAACTCCTGCTCTGAAACTCATGCACTGAAACTCCTGCCCTGAAACTGATGCCCTGAATCTCATGCCCTGAAATTCCTGCCCTGAAACTCATGCCCTGAATCTCATGCCGTGAAACTCATGCACTGAAACTCCTGTCGTGAAACTGATGCCCTGAATCTCATGCACTGACACTCATGCCCTGAACCTCATGCCCTGAAACTCAAGCCCTAAATCTCATACCTGAAACTCAAGCCTGAAACTCATGCACTGAAACTCATGCCCTGAATCACATGCCCTAAAAAGCCTGCTCTGATTCATCTGCCCAGAAACTCATTATCTGAATCACATGCCCTGAAATTCCTGCCCTGAATCTCATGCCCTGAAACTCATGCCCTGAATCTCATGCCTTGAAACTCCTGCCCTCAAACTCATGCACTGAAACTCATGCACTGAAACTCATGCCCTGAATCTCATGCCTTGAAACTCCTGTCCTGAATCTCATGCCCTGAAACTCATGCCCTGAATCTCATGCCTTGAAACTCCTGCCCTCAAATCCATGCACTGAAACTCACGCCGTGAATTACATGCGCTGAAACTCATGTCCTGAAACTCATGCCCTGAATCTCGTGCCCTGAAACTTATGCCCTGAAACTCATGCACTGAATCTCATGCGCTAAATCTCATGACCTTAAACTCAAGCCGTGAATCTCCTGCCTTGAAACTCATCCCCTGAATCTCATGCTCTGAAACTCCTGCCCTGAAACTCATGCACTGAAAAACATGCCCTGAAACTCTTGCACTGAACTCTTGCACTGAAACACCGGCCCTGAATCTCCTGCCCTGAAACTGCTGCCCTGAATCTCAAGCCTGAAACCACAGATCTGAAACCCATGCCCTTAAACTCATGCCCTGAAACTCATGCCCTGAATCTCATGCCGTGAAACTCCTGCCTTGAAACTCATGCACTGAAACTCATGCCCTGAATCACAAGCCCTAAAACTCCTGTCCTGAATCATCTGCCCAGAAACTCATTATCTGAATCACATGCCCTGATATTCCTACCTTGAATCTCATGCCCTGAAACTCATGCCCTGAATCTCATGCCTTGAAACTCCTGCCCTCAAACTCATGCACTGAAACTCATGCACTGAAACTCATGCCTGAATCTCATGCCTTGAAACTCCTGCCCTGAATCTCATGCCCTGAAACTCATGCCATGAATCTCATGCTCTGAAACTCACGCCCTGAATTACATGCCCTGAATGTCATATCCTGAACTCTTGCACTGAAACTCTTGCACTGAAACACCGGCCCTGAATCTCCTGCCCTGAAACTGCTGCCCTGAATCTCAAGCTCTGAAACCACGGATCTGAAACCCATGCCCTTAAACTCATGCCCTGAAACACATGCCCTGAATCTCATGCCTTGAAACTCCTGCCCTCAAACTCATGCACTGAAACTCATGCACTGAAACTCATGCCCTGAATTTCATGCCTTGAAACTCCTGCCCTCAAACTCATGCACTGAAACTCATGCACTGAAACTCATGCCCTGAATCTCATGCCTTGAAACTCCTGCCCTGAATCTCATGCCCTGAAACTCATGCCCTGAATCTCATGCCTTGAAACTCCTGCACTGAAACTCATGCCTTGAAACTCATGCCCTGAATCTCATGCCCTCAAACACTTGCACTGAAACACCTGCCCTAAAACACATGCCCTGAATCTCATGCCCTGAAATTCCTGCCCTGATACTCATGCCCTGAATCTCATGCCCTGAAGCTCTTGCACTGAAACACCTACCCTAAAACTCATGCCCTGAACCTCATGCCGTGAATCTCATGCCGTGAAACTCATGCACTGAAACTCCTGCCCTGAAACTGATGCTCTGAATCTCATGCACTGACACTCATGCCCTGAACCTCATACCCTGAAACTCCTGCCCTGAAACTCATGCACTGAATGACATGCCCTGGAACTCTTGCAATGAAACACCTGCCTGAATCTCCTGCCCTGAAACTGCTGCCGTGAATCTCAAGCCCTGAAACCACAGACCTGAAACCCATGCCCTGAAACTCATGCCCTGAAACTCATGCCCTGAATCTCATACCGTGAAAACCCTGCTCGCAAACTCATGCTCTGAAACTCATGCCCTGAATTTCCTGCCCTGAAACTCCTGCACTGAAATACGTGCGCTAAAACACCTGCCTTGAAAGTCAAACCCAGAATCTCATGCCTGAATCTCCTGCCCTGAATCTCCTGCCTTGAAACTCATACCCTGAATCTCATGCCCTCAAACTCTTGCACTGAAACACCTGCCCCTAAAACACATGCCCTGAATCTCATGCCCTGAAATTTCTGCCCTGAAACTCATGCCCTGAATCTCATACCCTGAAACTCTTGCACTGAAACACCTACCCTAAAACTCATGCCTGAATCTCATGCCGGGAAACTCATGCACTGAAACTCCTGCCCTGAAACTGATGCCCTGAATCTCATGCCCTGAAATTCCTGCCCTGAAACTCATGCCAGAATCTCATGCCGTGAAACTCATGCACTGAAACTCCTGTCGTGTAACTGATGCCCTGAATCTCATGCACTGACACTCATGCCCTGAAACTCAAGCCCTGAATCTCATGCACTAAACTCATGCCGTAAATCTCATACCCTGAAACTCCTGCCCTGAAACTCA
This sequence comes from Mobula birostris, assembly GCF_030028105.1. Taxonomy (NCBI): domain Eukaryota; kingdom Metazoa; phylum Chordata; class Chondrichthyes; order Myliobatiformes; family Myliobatidae; genus Mobula; species Mobula birostris. Next base: position 192,796 of record NW_027278286.1, read on the forward strand.
TGCACTGAAACTCATGCCCTGAATCACATGCCCTAAAACGCCTGCTCTGATTCATCTGCCCAGAAACTCATTATCTGAATCACATGCCCTGAAACTCATGCCCTGAATCTCATGCCTTGAAACTCCTGCTCTCAAACTCATGCACTGAAACTCATGCACTGAAACTCATGCCCTGAATCTCATGCCTTGAAACTCCTGTCCTGAATCTCATGCCCTGAAACTCATGCCCTGAATCTCATGCCTTGAAACTCCTGCCCTCAAATCCATGCACTGAAACTCATGCACTGAAACTCACGCCGTGAATTACATGCCCTGAAACTCCTGCCCTGAAACTCATGTCCTGAAACTCACGCCCTGAATCTCGTGCCCTGAAACTTAGGCCCTGAAACTCATGCACTGAATCTCATGCGCTAAATCTCATGATCTTAAACTCAAGCCGTGAATCTCCTGCCCTGAAACTCATCCCCTGAATCTCATGCTCTGAAACTCCTGCCCTGAAACTCATGCACTGAAAGACATGCCCTGAAACTCTTGCACTGAAACTCTTGAACTGAAACACCGGCCCTGAATCTCCTGCCCTGAAACTGCTGCCCTGAATCTCAAGCCCTGAAACCACAGATCTGAAACCCATGCCCTTAAACTCATGCACTGAAACTCATGCCCTGAATCTCATGCCTTGAAACTCCTGCCCTGAATCTCATGCCCTGAAACTCATACCCTGAATTTCATGCCTTGAAACTCCTGCACTGAAACTCCTGCCATGAATCTCATATCCTGAAACTCAAGCCCTTATTCCCCTGCCCTGAAACTCATGCCCTGAATCTCATATCCTGAAACTCAAGCCCTTATTCTCCTGCCCTGAATCTCATGCCCTCAAACTCATGCACTGAAACTCATGCACTGAAACTCATGCCCTGAATCTCATGCCTTGAAACTCCTGTCCTGAATCTCATGCCCTGAAACTCATGCCCTGAATCTCATGCCTTGAAACTCCTGCTCTCAAATCCATGCACTGAAACTCATGCACTGAAACTCACGCCGTGAATTACATGCCCTGAAACTCCTGCCCTGAACCTCATGTCCTGAAACTCATGCCCTGAATCTCGTGCCCTGAAACTTATGCCCTGAAACTCATGCACTGAATCACATGCGCTAAATCTTATGATCTTAAACTCAAGCCGTGAATCTCCTGCCCTGAAACTCATCCCCTGAATCTCATGCTCTGAAACTCCTGCCCTGAAACTCATGCACTGAAAGACATGCCCTGAAACTCTTGCACTGAAACTCTTGCACTGAAACACCGGCCCTGAATCTCCTGCCCTGAAACTGCTGCCCTGAATCTCAAGCCCTGAAACCACAGATCTGATACCCATGCCATTAAACTCATGCCCTGAAACTCATACCCTGAATCTCATGCCGTGAAACTCCTGCCCTGAAACTCATGCACTGAAACTCATGCCCTGAATCACATGCCCTAAAACTCCTGCCCTGAATCTTCTGCCCAGAAACTCATTATCTGAATCACATGCCCTGAAATTCCTACCTTGAATCTCATGCCCTGAAACTCATGCCCTGAATCTCATGCCTTGAAACTCCTGCCCTCAAACTCATGCACTGAAACTCATGCACTGAAACTCATGCCCTGAATCTCATGCCTTGAAACTCCTGCCCTGAATCTCATGCCCTGAAACTCATGCCCTGAATCTCATGCCCTGAAACTCCTGCACTGAAACTCATGCCTTGAAACTCATGCCCTGAATCTCATGCCCTCAAACTCTTGCACTGAAACACCTGCCCTAAAACACATGCCCTGAATCTCATGCCCTGAAATTCCTGCCCTGATACTCATGCCCTGAATCTCATGCCCTGAAACTCTTGCACTGAAACACCTACCCTAAAACTCATGCCCTGAACCTCATGCCCTGAATCTCATGCCGTGAAACTCATGCACTGAAACTCCTGCCCTGAAACTGATGCTCTGAATCTCATGCACTGACACTCATGCCCTGAACCTCATACCCTGAAACTCCTGCCCTGAAACTCATGCACTGAAAGACATGCCCTGGAACTCTTGCACTGAAACTCTTGCAATGAAACACCTGCCCTGAATCTCAAGCCCTGAAACCACAGACCTGAAACCCATGCCCTGAAACTCATGCCCTGAAACTCATGCCCTGAATCTCATGCCGTGAAAACCCTGCTCTCAAACTCATGCTCTGAAGTTCATGCCCTGAATCTCCTGCCCTGAAACTCCTGCACTGAAATACGTGCCCTAAAACACCTGCCTTGAAAGTCAAACCCAGAATCTCATGCCCTGAATCTCCTGTCCTGAATCTCCTGCCTTGAAACTCATACCCTGAATCACATGTCCTAAAATTCCTGCCCTGAATCATCTGCCCAGAAACTCATTCTCTGAATCACATTCCCTGAAATTCCTGCCCTGAATCTAATGCCTGAATCTCATGCCTTGAAACTCCTGCCCTCGAACTCATGCACTGAAACTCATGCCCTGAATCTCATTCCCTGAAACACCTGTCCTGAATCTCATGCCCTGAAACTCATGCCCTGAATCTCATGACCTGAAACTCCTGCACTGAAACTCCTGCACTGAAACTCATGCCATGAATCTCATATCCTGAATCTCACGCCCTGAATTACATGCCCTGAAACTCCTGCCCTGAAACTCATGCCCTGAATCTCGTGCCCTGAAACTTCTGCCCTGAAACTCATGCACTGAATCTCATGCGCTAAATCTCATGACCTTAAACTCAAGCCGTGAATGTCCTTCCCTGAAACTCATGCCCTGAATCTCATGCTCTGAAACTTCTGCCCTGAAACTCATGCCCTGAAACTCATGCCCTGTATCTCATGCCTTGAAAACCCTGCTCTCAAACTCATGCTCTGAAACTCATGCCCTGAATCTCCTGCCCTGAAACTCCTGCACTGAAATACGTGCCCTAAAACACCTGCCTTGAAAGTCAAACCCAGAATCTCATGCCCTGAATCTCCTGTCCTGAATCTCCTGCCTTGAAACTCATACCCTGAATCTCATGCCCTCAAACTCTTGCACTGAAACACCTGCCCTAAAACACATGCCCTGAATCTCATGCCCTGAAATTCCTGCCCGGAAACTCATGCCCTGAATCTCATGCCCTGAAACTCTTGCACTGAAACACCTACCCTAAAACTCATGCCCGGCATCTCATGCCGTGAAACTCATGCACTGAAACTCCTGCCCTGAAACTGATGCCCTGAATCTCATGCCCTGAAATTCCTGCCCTGAAACTCATGCCCTGAATCTCATGCCGTGAAACTCATGCACTGAAACTCCTGTCGTGAAACTGATGCCCTGAATCTCATGCACTGACACTCATGCCCTGAACCTCATGCCCTGAAACTCAAGCCCTAAAGCTCATACCCTGAAACTCAAGCCCTGAAACTCATGCACTGAAACTCATGCCCTGAATCACATGCCCTAAAACGCCTGCTCTGATTCATCTGCCCAGAAACTCATTATCTGAATCACATGCCCTGAAATTCCTGCCCTGAATCTCATGCCCTGAAACTCATGCCCTGAATCTCATGCCCTGAAACTCCTGCCCTCAAACTCATGCACTGAAACTCATGCACTGAAACTCATGCCCTGAATCTCATGCCTTGAAACTCCTGTCCTGAATCTCATGCGCTGAAACTCATGCCCTGAATCTCATGCCTTGAAACGCCTGCCCTCAAATCCATGCACTGAAACTCACGCCGTGAATTACATGCCCTGAAACTCCTGCCCTGAAACTCATGTCCTGAAACTCATGCCCTGAATCTCGTGCCCTGAAACTTATGCCCTGAAACTCATGTACTGAAACTCATGCGCTAAATCTCATGATCTTAAACTCAAGCCGTGAATCTCCTGCCCTGAAACTCATCCCCTGAATCTCATGCTCTGAAACTCCTGCCCTGAAACTCATGCACTGAAAGACATGCCCTGAAACTCTTGCACTGAAACTCTTGAACTGAAACACCGGCCCTGAATCTCCTGCCCTGAAACTGCTGCCCTGAATCTCAAGCCCTGAAACCACAGATCTGATACCCATGCCATTAAACTCATGCCCTGAAACTCATACCCTGAATCTCATGCCGTGAAACTCCTGCCCTGAAACTCATGCACTGAAACTCATGCCCTGAATCACATGCCCTAAAACTCCTGCCCTGAATCTTCTGCCCAGAAACTCATTATCTGAATCACATGCCCTGAAATTCCTACCTTGAATCTCATGCCCTGAAACTCATGCCCTGAATCTCATGCCTTGAAACTCCTGCCCTCAAACTCATGCACTGAAACTCATGCACTGAAACTCATGCCCTGAATCTCATGCCTTGAAACTCCTGCCCTGAATCTCATGCCCTGAAACTCATGCCCTGAATCTCATGCCCTGAAACTCCTGCACTGAAACTCATGCCTTGAAACTCATGCCCTGAATCTCATGCCCTCAAACTCTTGCACTGAAACACCTGCCCTAAAACACATGCCCTGAATCTCATGCCCTGAAATTCCTGCCCTGATACTCATGCCCTGAATCTCATGCCCTGAAACTCTTGCACTGAAACACCTACCCTAAAACTCATGCCCTGAACCTCATGCCCTGAATCTCATGCCGTGAAACTCATGCACTGAAACTCCTGCCCTGAAACTGATGCTCTGAATCTCATGCACTGACACTCATGCCCTGAACCTCATACCCTGAAACTCCTGCCCTGAAACTCATGCACTGAAAGACATGCCCTGGAACTCTTGCACTGAAACTCTTGCAATGAAACACCTGCCCTGAATCTCAAGCCCTGAAACCACAGACCTGAAACCCATGCCCTGAAACTCATGCCCTGAAACTCATGCCCTGAATCTCATGCCGTGAAAACCCTGCTCTCAAACTCATGCTCTGAAGTTCATGCCCTGAATCTCCTGCCCTGAAACTCCTGCACTGAAATACGTGCCCTAAAACACCTGCCTTGAAAGTCAAACCCAGAATCTCATGCCCTGAATCTCCTGTCCTGAATCTCCTGCCTTGAAACTCATACCCTGAATCACATGTCCTAAAATTCCTGCCCTGAATCATCTGCCCAGAAACTCATTCTCTGAATCACATTCCCTGAAATTCCTGCCCTGAATCTAATGCCTGAATCTCATGCCTTGAAACTCCTGCCCTCGAACTCATGCACTGAAACTCATGCCCTGAATCTCATTCCCTGAAACACCTGTCCTGAATCTCATGCCCTGAAACTCATGCCCTGAATCTCATGACCTGAAACTCCTGCACTGAAACTCCTGCACTGAAACTCATGCCATGAATCTCATATCCTGAATCTCACGCCCTGAATTACATGCCCTGAAACTCCTGCCCTGAAACTCATGCCCTGAATCTCGTGCCCTGAAACTTCTGCCCTGAAACTCATGCACTGAATCTCATGCGCTAAATCTCATGACCTTAAACTCAAGCCGTGAATGTCCTTCCCTGAAACTCATGCCCTGAATCTCATGCTCTGAAACTTCTGCCCTGAAACTCATGCCCTGAAACTCATGCCCTGTATCTCATGCCTTGAAAACCCTGCTCTCAAACTCATGCTCTGAAACTCATGCCCTGAATCTCCTGCCCTGAAACTCCTGCACTGAAATACGTGCCCTAAAACACCTGCCTTGAAAGTCAAACCCAGAATCTCATGCCCTGAATCTCCTGTCCTGAATCTCCTGCCTTGAAACTCATACCCTGAATCTCATGCCCTCAAACTCTTGCACTGAAACACCTGCCCTAAAACACATGCCCTGAATCTCATGCCCTGAAATTCCTGCCCGGAAACTCATGCCCTGAATCTCATGCCCTGAAACTCTTGCACTGAAACACCTACCCTAAAACTCATGCCCGGCATCTCATGCCGTGAAACTCATGCACTGAAACTCCTGCCCTGAAACTGATGCCCTGAATCTCATGCCCTGAAATTCCTGCCCTGAAACTCATGCCCTGAATCTCATGCCGTGAAACTCATGCACTGAAACTCCTGTCGTGAAACTGATGCCCTGAATCTCATGCACTGACACTCATGCCCTGAACCTCATGCCCTGAAACTCAAGCCCTAAAGCTCATACCCTGAAACTCAAGCCCTGAAACTCATGCACTGAAACTCATGCCCTGAATCACATGCCCTAAAACGCCTGCTCTGATTCATCTGCCCAGAAACTCATTATCTGAATCACATGCCCTGAAATTCCTGCCCTGAATCTCATGCCCTGAAACTCATGCCCTGAATCTCATGCCCTGAAACTCCTGCCCTCAAACTCATGCACTGAAACTCATGCACTGAAACTCATGCCCTGAATCTCATGCCTTGAAACTCCTGTCCTGAATCTCATGCGCTGAAACTCATGCCCTGAATCTCATGCCTTGAAACGCCTGCCCTCAAATCCATGCACTGAAACTCACGCCGTGAATTACATGCCCTGAAACTCCTGCCCTGAAACTCATGTCCTGAAACTCATGCCCTGAATCTCGTGCCCTGAAACTTATGCCCTGAAACTCATGTACTGAAACTCATGCGCTAAATCTCATGATCTTAAACTCAAGCCGTGAATCTCCTGCCCTGAAACTCATCCCCTGAATCTCATGCTCTGAAACTCCTGCCCTGAAACTCATGCACTGAAAAACATGCCCTGAAACTCTTGCACTGAAACTCTTGCACTGAAACACCGGCTCTGAATCTCCTGCCCTGAAACTGCTGCCCTGAATCTCAAGCCCTGAAACCACAGATCTCAAACCCATGCCCTTAAACTCATGCCCTGAAACTCATGCCCTGAATGTCATGCCGTGAAACTCCTGCCCTGAAACTCATGCACTGAAACTCATGCCCTTATTCTCCTGCCCTGAAACTCATGCCCTGAATCTCATATCCTGAAACTCAAGCCCTTATTTTCCTGCCCTGAATCTCATGCCCTGAAACTCATGCCCTGAATCTCATGCCTTGAAACTCCTGCCCTCAAACTCATGCACTGAAACTCATGCACTGAAACTCATGCCCTGAATCTCATGCCTTGAAACTCCTGTCCTGAATCTCATGCCCTGAAACTCATGCCCTGAATCTGATGCCTTGAAACTCCTGCTCTCAAATCCATGCACTGAAACTCATGCACTGAAACTCACGCCGTGAATTACATGCCCTGAAACTCCTGCCCTGAAACTCATGTCCTGAAACTCATGCCCTGAATCTCGTGCCCTGAAACTTATGCCCTGAAACTCATGCACTGAATCTCATGCGCTAAATCTTATGATCTTAAACTCAAGCCGTGAATCTCCTGCCCTGAAACTCATCCCCTGAATCTCATGCTCTGAAACACCTGCCCTGAAACTCATGCACTGAAACTCATGCCCTGAAACTCATGCCCTGAATCTCATGCCTTGAAACTCCTGCCCTCAAACTCATGCACTGAAACTCATGCACTGAAACTCATGCCCTGAATCTCATGCCTTGAAACTCCTGCCCTCAAACTCATGCACTGAAACTCATGCACTGAAACTCATGCCCTGAGTCTCATGCCTTGAAACTCCTGCCCTGAATCTCATGCTCTGAAACTCATGTCCTGAATCTCATGCCTTGAAACTCCTGCCCTCAAACTCATGCACTGAAACTCATGCACTGAAACTCATGCCCTGAATCTCATGCCTTGAAACTCCTGCCCTGAATCTCATGCCCAGAAACTCCTGCACTGAAACTCATGCCTTGAAACTCATGCCCTGAATCTCATGCCCTCAAACACTTGCACTGAAACACCTTCCCTAACACACATGCCCTGAATCTCATGCCCTGAAATTCCTGCCCTGATACTCATGCCCTGAATCGCATGCCCTGAAACTCTTGCACTGAAACACCTACCCTAAAACTCATGCCCTGAACCTCATGCCCTGAATCTCATGCCGTGAAACTCATGCACTGAAACTCCTGCCCTGAAACTGATGCTCTGAATCTCATGCACTGACACTCATGCCCTGAACCTCATACCCTGAAACTCCTGCCCTGAAACTCATGCACTGAAAGACATGCCCTGGAACTCTTGCAATGAAACACCTGCCCTGAATCTCCTGCCCTGAAACTGCTGCCGTGAATCTCAAGCCCTGAAACCACAGACCTGAAACCCATGCCCTGAAACTCATGCACTGAATCTCATGCGCTAAATCTTATGATCTTAAACTCAAGCCGTGAATCTCCTGCCCTGAAACTCATCCCCTGAATCTCATGCTCTGAAACTCCAGCCCTGAAACTCATGCACTGAAACACCGGCCTTGAATCTCCTGCCCTGAAACTGCTGCCCTGAATCTCAAGCCCTGAAACCACAGATCTGATACCCATGCCCTTAAACTCATGCCCTGAAACTCATATCCTGAATCTCATGCCGTGAAACTCCTGCCCTGAAACTCATGCACTGAAACTCATGCCCTGAATCACATGCCCTAAAACTCCTGCCCTGAATCTTCTGCCCAGAAACTCATTATCTGAATCACATGCCCTGAAATTCCTACCTTGAATCTCATGCCCTGAAACTCATGCCCTGAATCTCATGCTTTGAAACTCCTGCCCTCAAACTCATGCACTGAAACTCATGCACTGAAACTCATGCCCTGAATCTCATGCCTTGAAACTCCTGCCCTGAATCTCATGCCCGGAAACTCATACCCTGAATCTCATGCTCTGAAACTCCTGCCCTGAAACTCATGCACTGAAAAACATGCCCTGAAACTCTTGCACTGAAACTCTTGCACTGAAACACCGGCTCTGAATCTCCTGCCCTGAAACTGCTGCCCTGAATCTCAAGCCCTGAAACCACAGATCTCAAACCCATGCCCTTAAACTCATGCCCTGAAACTCATGCCCTGAATGTCATGCCGTGAAACTCCTGCCCTGAAACTCATGCACTGAAACTCATGCCCTTATTCTCCTGCCCTGAAACTCATGCCCTGAATCTCATATCCTGAAACTCAAGCCCTTATTTTCCTGCCCTGAATCTCATGCCCTGAAACTCATGCCCTGAATCTCATGCCTTGAAACTCCTGCCCTCAAACTCATGCACTGAAACTCATGCACTGAAACTCATGCCCTGAATCTCATGCCTTGAAACTCCTGTCCTGAATCTCATGCCCTGAAACTCATGCCCTGAATCTGATGCCTTGAAACTCCTGCTCTCAAATCCATGCACTGAAACTCATGCACTGAAACTCACGCCGTGAATTACATGCCCTGAAACTCCTGCCCTGAAACTCATGTCCTGAAACTCATGCCCTGAATCTCGTGCCCTGAAACTTATGCCCTGAAACTCATGCACTGAATCTCATGCGCTAAATCTTATGATCTTAAACTCAAGCCGTGAATCTCCTGCCCTGAAACTCATCCCCTGAATCTCATGCTCTGAAACACCTGCCCTGAAACTCATGCACTGAAACTCATGCCCTGAAACTCATGCCCTGAATCTCATGCCTTGAAACTCCTGCCCTCAAACTCATGCACTGAAACTCATGCACTGAAACTCATGCCCTGAACCTCATGCCCTGAATCTCATGCCGTGAAACTCATGCACTGAAACTCCTGCCCTGAAACTGATGCTCTGAATCTCATGCACTGACACTCATGCCCTGAACCTCATACCCTGAAACTCCTGCCCTGAAACTCATGCACTGAAAGACATGCCCTGGAACTCTTGCACTGAAACTCTTGCAATGAAACACCTGCCCTGAATCTCAAGCCCTGAAACCACAGACCTGAAACCCATGCCCTGAAACTCATGCCCTGAAACTCATGCCCTGAATCTCATGCCGTGAAAACCCTGCTCTCAAACTCATGCTCTGAAGTTCATGCCCTGAATCTCCTGCCCTGAAACTCCTGCACTGAAATACGTGCCCTAAAACACCTGCCTTGAAAGTCAAACCCAGAATCTCATGCCCTGAATCTCCTGTCCTGAATCTCCTGCCTTGAAACTCATACCCTGAATCACATGTCCTAAAATTCCTGCCCTGAATCATCTGCCCAGAAACTCATTCTCTGAATCACATTCCCTGAAATTCCTGCCCTGAATCTAATGCCTGAATCTCATGCCTTGAAACTCCTGCCCTCGAACTCATGCACTGAAACTCATGCCCTGAATCTCATTCCCTGAAACACCTGTCCTGAATCTCATGCCCTGAAACTCATGCCCTGAATCTCATGACCTGAAACTCCTGCACTGAAACTCCTGCACTGAAACTCATGCCATGAATCTCATATCCTGAATCTCACGCCCTGAATTACATGCCCTGAAACTCCTGCCCTGAAACTCATGCCCTGAATCTCGTGCCCTGAAACTTCTGCCCTGAAACTCATGCACTGAATCTCATGCGCTAAATCTCATGACCTTAAACTCAAGCCGTGAATGTCCTTCCCTGAAACTCATGCCCTGAATCTCATGCTCTGAAACTTCTGCCCTGAAACTCATGCCCTGAAACTCATGCCCTGTATCTCATGCCTTGAAAACCCTGCTCTCAAACTCATGCTCTGAAACTCATGCCCTGAATCTCCTGCCCTGAAACTCCTGCACTGAAATACGTGCCCTAAAACACCTGCCTTGAAAGTCAAACCCAGAATCTCATGCCCTGAATCTCCTGTCCTGAATCTCCTGCCTTGAAACTCATACCCTGAATCTCATGCCCTCAAACTCTTGCACTGAAACACCTGCCCTAAAACACATGCCCTGAATCTCATGCCCTGAAATTCCTGCCCGGAAACTCATGCCCTGAATCTCATGCCCTGAAACTCTTGCACTGAAACACCTACCCTAAAACTCATGCCCGGCATCTCATGCCGTGAAACTCATGCACTGAAACTCCTGCCCTGAAACTGATGCCCTGAATCTCATGCCCTGAAATTCCTGCCCTGAAACTCATGCCCTGAATCTCATGCCGTGAAACTCATGCACTGAAACTCCTGTCGTGAAACTGATGCCCTGAATCTCATGCACTGACACTCATGCCCTGAACCTCATGCCCTGAAACTCAAGCCCTAAAGCTCATACCCTGAAACTCAAGCCCTGAAACTCATGCACTGAAACTCATGCCCTGAATCACATGCCCTAAAACGCCTGCTCTGATTCATCTGCCCAGAAACTCATTATCTGAATCACATGCCCTGAAATTCCTGCCCTGAATCTCATGCCCTGAAACTCATGCCCTGAATCTCATGCCCTGAAACTCCTGCCCTCAAACTCATGCACTGAAACTCATGCACTGAAACTCATGCCCTGAATCTCATGCCTTGAAACTCCTGTCCTGAATCTCATGCGCTGAAACTCATGCCCTGAATCTCATGCCTTGAAACGCCTGCCCTCAAATCCATGCACTGAAACTCACGCCGTGAATTACATGCCCTGAAACTCCTGCCCTGAAACTCATGTCCTGAAACTCATGCCCTGAATCTCGTGCCCTGAAACTTATGCCCTGAAACTCATGTACTGAATCTCATGCGCTAAATCTCATGATCTTAAACTCAAGCCGTGAATCTCCTGCCCTGAAACTCATCCCCTGAATCTCATGCTCTGAAACTCCTGCCCTGAAACTCATGCACTGAAAAACATGCCCTGAAACTCTTGCACTGAAACTCTTGCACTGAAACACCGGCTCTGAATCTCCTGCCCTGAAACTGCTGCCCTGAATCTCAAGCCCTGAAACCACAGATCTCAAACCCATGCCCTTAAACTCATGCCCTGAAACTCATGCCCTGAATGTCATGCCGTGAAACTCCTGCCCTGAAACTCATGCACTGAAACTCATGCCCTTATTCTCCTGCCCTGAAACTCATGCCCTGAATCTCATATCCTGAAACTCAAGCCCTTATTTTCCTGCCCTGAATCTCATGCCCTGAAACTCATGCCCTGAATCTCATGCCTTGAAACTCCTGCCCTCAAACTCATGCACTGAAACTCATGCACTGAAACTCATGCCCTGAATCTCATGCCTTGAAACTCCTGTCCTGAATCTCATGCCCTGAAACTCATGCCCTGAATCTGATGCCTTGAAACTCCTGCTCTCAAATCCATGCACTGAAACTCATGCACTGAAACTCACGCCGTGAATTACATGCCCTGAAACTCCTGCCCTGAAACTCATGTCCTGAAACTCATGCCCTGAATCTCGTGCCCTGAAACTTATGCCCTGAAACTCATGCACTGAATCTCATGCGCTAAATCTTATGATCTTAAACTCAAGCCGTGAATCTCCTGCCCTGAAACTCATCCCCTGAATCTCATGCTCTGAAACACCTGCCCTGAAACTCATGCACTGAAACTCATGCCCTGAAACTCATGCCCTGAATCTCATGCCTTGAAACTCCTGCCCTCAAACTCATGCACTGAAACTCATGCACTGAAACTCATGCCCTGAATCTCATGCCTTGAAACTCCTGCCCTCAAACTCATGCACTGAAACTCATGCACTGAAACTCATGCCCTGAGTCTCATGCCTTGAAACTCCTGCCCTGAATCTCATGCTCTGAAACTCATGTCCTGAATCTCATGCCTTGAAACTCCTGCCCTCAAACTCATGCACTGAAACTCATGCACTGAAACTCATGCCCTGAATCTCATGCCTTGAAACTCCTGCCCTGAATCTCATGCCCAGAAACTCCTGCACTGAAACTCATGCCTTGAAACTCATGCCCTGAATCTCATGCCCTCAAACACTTGCACTGAAACACCTTCCCTAACACACATGCCCTGAATCTCATGCCCTGAAATTCCTGCCCTGATACTCATGCCCTGAATCGCATGCCCTGAAACTCTTGCACTGAAACACCTACCCTAAAACTCATGCCCTGAACCTCATGCCCTGAATCTCATGCCGTGAAACTCATGCACTGAAACTCCTGCCCTGAAACTGATGCTCTGAATCTCATGCACTGACACTCATGCCCTGAACCTCATACCCTGAAACTCCTGCCCTGAAACTCATGCACTGAAAGACATGCCCTGGAACTCTTGCAATGAAACACCTGCCCTGAATCTCCTGCCCTGAAACTGCTGCCGTGAATCTCAAGCCCTGAAACCACAGACCTGAAACCCATGCCCTGAAGCTCATGCACTGAATCTCATGCGCTAAATCTTATGATCTTAAACTCAAGCCGTGAATCTCCTGCCCTGAAACTCATCCCCTGAATCTCATGCTCTGAAACTCCAGCCTGAAACTCATGCACTGAAACACCGGCCTTGAATCTCCTGCCCTGAAACTGCTGCCCTGAATCTCAAGCCCTGAAACCACAGATCTGATACCCATGCCCTTAAACTCATGCCCTGAAACTCATATCCTGAATCTCATGCCGTGAAACTCCTGCCCTGAAACTCATGCACTGAAACTCATGCCCTGAATCACATGCCCTAAAACTCCTGCCCTGAATCTTCTGCCCAGAAACTCATTATCTGAATCACATGCCCTGAAATTCCTACCTTGAATCTCATGCCCTGAAACTCATGCCCTGAATCTCATGCTTTGAAACTCCTGCCCTCAAACTCATGCACTGAAACTCATGCACTGAAACTCATGCCCTGAATCTCATGCCTTGAAACTCCTGCCCTGAATCTCATGCCCGGAAACTCATACCCTGAATCTCATGCTCTGAAACTCCTGCCCTGAAACTCATGCACTGAAAAACATGCCCTGAAACTCTTGCACTGAAACTCTTGCACTGAAACACCGGCTCTGAATCTCCTGCCCTGAAACTGCTGCCCTGAATCTCAAGCCCTGAAACCACAGATCTCAAACCCATGCCCTTAAACTCATGCCCTGAAACTCATGCCCTGAATGTCATGCCGTGAAACTCCTGCCCTGAAACTCATGCACTGAAACTCATGCCCTTATTCTTCTGCCCTGAAACTCATGCCCTGAATCTCATATCCTGAAACTCAAGCCCTTATTTTCCTGCCCTGAATCTCATGCCCTGAAACTCATGCCCTGAATCTCATGCCTTGAAACTCCTGCCCTCAAACTCATGCACTGAAACTCATGCACTGAAACTCATGCCCTGAATCTCATGCCTTGAAACTCCTGTCCTGAATCTCATGCCCTGAAACTCATGCCCTGAATCTGATGCCTTGAAACTCCTGCTCTCAAATCCATGCACTGAAACTCATGCACTGAAACTCACGCCGTGAATTACATGCCCTGAAACTCCTGCCCTGAAACTCATGTCCTGAAACTCATGCCCTGAATCTCGTGCCCTGAAACTTATGCCCTGAAACTCATGCACTGAATCTCATGCGCTAAATCTTATGATCTTAAACTCAAGCCGTGAATCTCCTGCCCTGAAACTCATCCCCTGAATCTCATGCTCTGAAACACCTGCCCTGAAACTCATGCACTGAAACTCATGCCCTGAAACTCATGCCCTGAATCTCATGCCTTGAAACTCCTGCCCTCAAACTCATGCACTGAAACTCATGCACTGAAACTCATGCCCTGAATCTCATGCCTTGAAACTCTGCCCTCAAACTCATGCACTGAAACTCATGCACTGAACTCATGCCCTGAGTCTCATGCCTTGAAACTCCTGCCCTGAATCTCATGCTCTGAAACTCATGTCCTGAATCTCATGCCTTGAAACTCCTGCCCTCAAACTCATGCACTGAAACTCATGCACTGAAACTCATGCCCTGAATCTCATGCCTTGAAACTCCTGCCCTGAAACTCATGCCCAGAAACTCCTGCACTGAAACTCATGCCTTGAAACTCATGCCCTGAATCTCATGCCCTCAAACACTTGCACTGAAACACCTTCCCCTAACACACATGCCCTGAATCTCATGCCCTGAAATTCCTGCCCTGATACTCATGCCCTGAATCGCATGCCCTGAAACTCTTGCACTGAAACACCTACCCTAAGACTCATGCCCTGAACCTCATGCCCTGAATCTCATGCCGTGAAACTCATGCACTGAAACTCCTGCCCTGAAACTGATGCTCTGAATCTCATGCACTGACACTCATGCCCTGAACCTCATACCCTGAAACTCCTGCCCTGAAACTCATGCACTGAAAGACATGCCCTGGAACTCTTGCAATGAAACACCTGCCCTGAATCTCCTGCCCTGAAACTGCTGCCGTGAATCTCAAGCCCTGAAACCACAGACCTGAAACCCATGCCCTGAAACTCATGCACTGAATCTCATGCGCTAAATCTCATGATCTTAAACTCAAGCCGTGAATCTCCTGCCCTGAAACTCATCCCCTGAATCTCATGCTCTGAAACTCCTGCCCTGAAACTCATGCACTGAAAAACATGCCCTGAAACTCTTGCACTGAAACTCTTGCACTGAAACACCGGCCCTGAATCTCCTGCCCTGAAACTGCTGCCCTGAATCTCAAACCCTGAAACCCATGCCCTTAAACTCATGCCCTGAAACTCATGCCCTGAATCTCATGCCGTGAAACTCCTGCCCTGAAACTCATGCACTGAAACTCAAGCCCTGAATCACAAGCCCTAAAACTCCTGTCCTGAATCATCTGCCCAGAAACTCATTATCTGAATCACATGCCCTGATATTCCTACCTTGAATCTCATGCCCTGAAACTCATGCCCTGAATCTCATGCCTTGAAACTCCTGCCCTCAAAGTCATGCACTGAAACTCATGCACTGAAACTCATGCCCTGAATCTCATGCCTTGAAACTCCTGCCCTGAATCTCATGCCCTGAAACTCATGCCATGAATCTCATATCCTGAAACTCACGCCCTGAATTACATGCCCTGAAACTCCTGCCCTGAAACTCATGCCCTGAATGTCATATCCTGAAACTCAAGCCCTTATTCTCCTGCACTTATACTCCTGCCCTGAATCTCATGCCCTGAAACTCATGCCCTGAATCTCATGCCTTGAAACTCCTGCCCTCAAACTCATGCACAGAAACTCATGCACTGAAACTCATGCCCTGAATCTCATGCCTTGAAACTCCTGTCCTGAATCTCATGCCCTGAAACTCATGCCCTGAATCTCATGCCTTGAAACTCCTGCTCTCAAATCCATGCACTGAAACTCATGCACTGAAACTCACGACGTGAATTACAGGCACTGAAACTCGTGCCCTGAAACGCATGTCCTGAAACTCATGCCCTGAATCTCGTGCCCTGAAACTTATGCCCTGAAACTCATGCACTGAATCTCATGCGCTAAATCTTATGATCTTAAACTCAAGCCGTGAATCTCCTGCCCTGAAACTCATCCCCTGAATCTCATGCTCTGAAACTCCTGCCCTGAAACTCATGCACTGAAAGACATGCCCTGAAACTCTTGCACTGAAACTCTTGCACTGAAACACCGGCCCTGAATCTCCTGCCCTGAAACTGCTGCAATCAATCTCAAGCCCTGAAACCACAGATCTGAAACCCATGCCCTTAAACTCATGCCATGAAACTCATGCGTTGAATCTCATGCCGTGAAACTCCTGCCATGAAACTCATGCACTGAAAACTCATGCCCTGAATCACATGCCCTAAAACTCCTGCCCTGAATCATCTGCCCAGAAACTCATTATCTGAATCACATGGCCTGATATTCCTACCTTGAATCTCATGCCCTGAAACTCATGCCCTGAATCTCATGCCTTGAAACTCCTGCCCTCAAACTCATGCACTGAAACTCATGCACTGAAACTCATGCCCTGAATCTCATGCCCTGAAACTCATGCCCTGAATCTCATGCCCTGAAACTCCTGCACTGAAACTCATGCCATGAATCTCATATCCTGAAACTCACGCCCTGAATTACATGCCCTGAAACTCCTGCCCTGAAACTCATGCCCTGAATCTCATATCCTGAAACTCAAGCCCTTGTTCTCCTGCCCTGAAACTCATGCCCTGAAGCTCATATCCTGAAACTCAAGCCCTTATTCTCCTGCCCTGAATCTCATGCCCTGAAACTCATGCCCTGAATCTCATGCCTTGAAACTCCTGCCCTCAACTCATGCACTGAAACTCATGCACTGAAACTCATGCCCTGAATCTCATGCCTTGAAACTCCTGTCCTGAATCTCATGCCCTGAAACTCATGCCCTGAATCTCATGCCTTGAAACTCCTGCTCTCAAATCATGCACTGAAACTCACGCCGTGAATTACATGCCCTGAAACTCCTGCCCTGAAACTCATGTCCTGAAACTCATGCCTGAATCTCGTGCCATGAAACTTATGCCCTGAAACTCATGCACTGAAAGACATGCCCTGAAACTCTTGCACTGAAACTCTTGCACTGAAACACCGGCCCTGAATCTCCTGCCCTGAAACTGCTGCCCTGAATCTCAAGCCCTGAAACCACAGATCTGAAACCCATGCCCTTAAACTCATGCCCTGAAACTCATGCCCTGAATCTCATGCTTGAAACTCCTGCCCTCAAACTCATGCACTGAAACTCATGCACTGAAACTCATGCCCTGAATCTCATGCCTTGAAACTCCTGCCCTCAAACTCATGCACTGAAACTCATGCACTGAAACTCATGCCCTGAATCTCATGCCTTGAAACTCCTGTCCTGAATCTCATGCCCTGAAACTCATGCCCTGAATCTCATGCCTTGAAACTCCTGCCCTCAAACTCCTGCCCTCAAACTCATGCACTGAAACTCATGCACTGAAACTCATGCTCTGAATCTCATGCCTTGAAACTCCTGCCCTGAATCTCATGCCCTGAAACTCATGCCCAAATTCTCATGCCTTGAAACTCCTGCACTGAAACTCATGCCTTGAAACTCATGCCCTGAATCTCATGCCCTCAAACACTTGCACTGAAACACCTGCCCTAAAACACATGCCCTGAATCTCATGCCCTGAAATTCCTGCCCTGATACTCATGCCCTGAATCTCATGCCCTGAAACTCTTGCACTGAAACACCTACCCTAAAACTCATGCCCTGAACCTCATGCCCTGAATCTCATGCCGTGAAACTCATGCACTGAAACTCCTGCCCTGAAACTGATGCTCTGAATCTCATGCACTGACACTCATGCCCTGAACCTCATACCCTGAAACTCCTGCCCTGAAACTCATGCACTGAAAGACATGCCCTGGAACTCTTGCACTGAAACTCTTGCAATGAAACACCTGCCCTGAATCTCCTGCCCTGAAACTGCTGCCGTGAATCTCAAGCCCTGAAACCACAGACCTGAAACCCATGCCCTGAAACTCATGCCCTGAAACTCATGCCCTGAATCTCATGCCGTGAAAACCCTGCTCTCAAACTCATGCTCTGAAACTCATGCCCTGAATCTCCTGCCCTGAAACTCCGGCACTGAAATACGTGCCCTAAAACACCTGCCTTGAAAGTCAAACCCAGAATCCCATGCCCTGAATCTCCTGCCCTGAATCTCCTGCCTTGAAACTCATACCCTGAATCTCATGCCCTCAAACTCTTGCACTGAAACACCTGCCCTAAAACACATGCCCTGAATCTCATGCCCTGAAATTCCTGACCTGAAACTCATGCCCTGAATCTCATACACTGAAACTCTTGCACTGAAACACCTACCCTAAAACTCATGCCCTGAATCTCATGCCGTGAAACTCATGCACTGAAACTCCTGCCCTGAAACTGATGCCCTGAATCTCATGCCCTGAAACTCCTGTCGTGAAACTGATGCCCTGAATCTCATGCACTGACACTCATGCCCTGAACCTCATGCCCTGAAACTCAAGCCCTGAACCTCATGCCCTGAAACTCAAGCCCTGAATCTCGTGCACTGAAACTCATGCCCTAAATCTCATACCCTGAAACTCCTGCCCTGAAACTCATGCACTGAAACTCATGCCCTGAATCACATGCCCTAAAACGCCTGCTCTGATTCATCTGCCCAGAAACTCATTATCTGAATCACATGCCCTGAAACTCATGTCCTGAAACTCATGCCCTGAATCCGTGCCCTGAAACTTATGCCCTGAAACTCATGCACTGAATCTCAAGCTCTGAAACTCCTGCCCTGAAACTCATGCACTGAAAGACATGCCCTGAAACTCTTGCACTGAAACTCTTGCACTGAAACACCGGCCCTGAATCTCCTGCCCTGAAACTGCTGCCCTGAATCTCAAGCCCTGAAACCACAGATCTGAAACCCATGCCCTTAAACTCATGCACTGAAACTCATGCCCTGAATCTCATGCCTTGAAACTCCTGCCCTGAATCTCATGCCCTGAAACTCATGCCCTGAATCTCATGCCCTGAAACTCCTGCACTGAAACTCATGCCATGAATCTCATATCCAGAAACTCACGCCTTGAATTACATGCCCTGAAACTCCTGCCCTGAAACTCATACCCTGAATCTCATATCCTGAAACTCAAGCCCTTATTCTCCTGCCCTGAAACTCATGCCCTGAATCTCATATCCTGAAACTCAAGCCCTTATTCTCCTGCCCTGAATCTCATGCTTTAAAACTCATGCACTGAAACTCATGCACTGAAACTCATGCCCTGAATCTCATGCCTTGAAACTCCTGTCCTGAATCTCATGCCCTGAAACTCATGCCCTCAATCTCATGCCTTGAAACTCCTGCCCTCAAATCCATGCACTGAAACTCATGCACTGAAACTCACGCCGTGAATTACATGCCCTGAAACTCCTGCCCTGAAACTCATGTCCTGAAACTCATGCCCTGAATCTCATGCCCTGAAACTCATGCCCTGAATCTCATGCCTTCAAACTCCTGCCCTCAAACTCATGCACTGAAACTCATGCACTGAAACTCATGCCCTGAATCTCACGCCTTGAAACTCCTGCCCTGAATCTCATGCCCTGAAACTCATGCCCTGAATCTCATGCCCTGAAACTCCTGCACTGAAACTCATGCCATGAATCTCATATCCTGAAACTCACGCCCTGAATTACATGCCCTGAAACTCCTGCCCTGAAACTCATGCCCTGAATCTCATATCCTGAAACTCAAGCCCTTATTCTCCTGCCCTGAAACTCATGCCCTGAATCTCATATCCTGAAACTCAAGCCCTTATTCTCCTGCCCTGAATCTCATGCCCTGAAACTCATGCCCTGAATCTCATGCCTTGAATCTCCTGCCCTCAAACTCATGCACTGAAACTCATGCACTGAAACTCATGCCCTGAATCTCATGCCTTGAAACACCTGTCCTGAATCTCATGCCCTGAAACTCATGCCCTGAATCTCATGCCTTGAAACTCCTGCTCTTAAATCCATGCACTGAAACTCATGCACTGAAACTCACGCCGTGAATTACATGCCCTGAAACTCCTGCCCTGAAACTCATGTCCTGAAACTCAAGCCCTGAATCTCGTGCCCTGAAACTTATGCCCTGAAACTCATGCACTGAATCTCATGCGCTAAATCTTATGATCTTAAACTCAAGCCGTGAATCTCCTGCCCTGAAACTCATCCCCTGATTCTCATGCTCTGAAACTCCTGCTCTGAAACTCATGCACTGAAACTCCTGCCCTGAAACTGATGCCCTGAATCTCATGCCCTGAAATTCCTGCCCTGAAACTCATGCCCTGAATCTCATGCCGTGAAACTCATGCACTGAAACTCCTGTCGTGAAACTGATGCCCTGAATCTCATGCACTGACACTCATGCCCTGAACCTCATGCCCTGAAACTCAAGCCCTAAATCTCATACCTGAAACTCAAGCCCTGAAACTCATGCACTGAAACTCATGCCCTGAATCACATGCCCTAAAAAGCCTGCTCTGATTCATCTGCCCAGAAACTCATTATCTGAATCACATGCCCTGAAATTCCTGCCCTGAATCTCATGCCCTGAAACTCATGCCCTGAATCTCATGCCTTGAAACTCCTGCCCTCAAACTCATGCACTGAAACTCATGCACTGAAACTCATGCCCTGAATCTCATGCCTTGAAACTCCTGTCCTGAATCTCATGCCCTGAAACTCATGCCCTGAATCTCATGCCTTGAAACTCCTGCCCTCAAATCCATGCACTGAAACTCACGCCGTGAATTACATGCGCTGAAACTCATGTCCTGAAACTCATGCCCTGAATCTCGTGCCCTGAAACTTATGCCCTGAAACTCATGCACTGAATCTCATGCGCTAAATCTCATGACCTTAAACTCAAGCCGTGAATCTCCTGCCTTGAAACTCATCCCCTGAATCTCATGCTCTGAAACTCCTGCCCTGAAACTCATGCACTGAAAAAACATGCCCTGAAACTCTTGCACTGAAACTCTTGCACTGAAACACCGGCCCTGAATCTCCTGCCCTGAAACTGCTGCCCTGAATCTCAAGCCCTGAAACCACAGATCTGAAACCCATGCCCTTAAACTCATGCCCTGAAACTCATGCCCTGAATCTCATGCCGTGAAACTCCTGCCTTGAAACTCATGCACTGAAACTCATGCCCTGAATCACAAGCCCTAAAACTCCTGTCCTGAATCATCTGCCCAGAAACTCATTATCTGAATCACATGCCCTGATATTCCTACCTTGAATCTCATGCCCTGAAACTCATGCCCTGAATCTCATGCCTTGAAACTCCTGCCCTCAAACTCATGCACTGAAACTCATGCACTGAAACTCATGCCCTGAATCTCATGCCTTGAAACTCCTGCCCTGAATCTCATGCCCTGAAACTCATGCCATGAATCTCATGCTCTGAAACTCACGCCCTGAATTACATGCCCTGAATGTCATATCCTGAAACTCTTGCACTGAAACTCTTGCACTGAAACACCGGCCCTGAATCTCCTGCCCTGAAACTGCTGCCCTGAATCTCAAGCCCTGAAACCACGGATCTGAAACCCATGCCCTTAAACTCATGCCCTGAAACACATGCCCTGAATCTCATGCCTTGAAACTCCTGCCCTCAAACTCATGCACTGAAACTCATGCACTGAAACTCATGCCCTGAATTTCATGCCTTGAAACTCCTGCCCTCAAACTCATGCACTGAAACTCATGCACTGAAACTCATGCCCTGAATCTCATGCCTTGAAACTCCTGCCCTGAATCTCATGCCCTGAAACTCATGCCCTGAATCTCATGCCTTGAAACTCCTGCACTGAAACTCATGCCTTGAAACTCATGCCCTGAATCTCATGCCCTCAAACACTTGCACTGAAACACCTGCCCTAAAACACATGCCCTGAATCTCATGCCCTGAAATTCCTGCCCTGATACTCATGCCCTGAATCTCATGCCCTGAAGCTCTTGCACTGAAACACCTACCCTAAAACTCATGCCCTGAACCTCATGCCGTGAATCTCATGCCGTGAAACTCATGCACTGAAACTCCTGCCCTGAAACTGATGCTCTGAATCTCATGCACTGACACTCATGCCCTGAACCTCATACCCTGAAACTCCTGCCCTGAAACTCATGCACTGAATGACATGCCCTGGAACTCTTGCAATGAAACACCTGCCCTGAATCTCCTGCCCTGAAACTGCTGCCGTGAATCTCAAGCCCTGAAACCACAGACCTGAAACCCATGCCCTGAAACTCATGCCCTGAAACTCATGCCCTGAATCTCATGCCGTGAAAACCCTGCTCTCAAACTCATGCTCTGAAACTCATGCCCTGAATTTCCTGCCCTGAAACTCCTGCACTGAAATACGTGCGCTAAAACACCTGCCTTGAAAGTCAAACCCAGAATCTCATGCCCTGAATCTCCTGCCCTGAATCTCCTGCCTTGAAACTCATACCCTGAATCTCATGCCCTCAAACTCTTGCACTGAAACACCTGCCCTAAAACACATGCCCTGAATCTCATGCCCTGAAATTTCTGCCCTGAAACTCATGCCCTGAATCTCATACCCTGAAACTCTTGCACTGAAACACCTACCCTAAAACTCATGCCCTGAATCTCATGCCGGGAAACTCATGCACTGAAACTCCTGCCCTGAAACTGATGCCCTGAATCTCATGCCCTGAAATTCCTGCCCTGAAACTCATGCCCAGAATCTCATGCCGTGAAACTCATGCACTGAAACTCCTGTCGTGTAACTGATGCCCTGAATCTCATGCACTGACACTCATGCCCTGAACCTCATGCCCTGAAACTCAAGCCCTGAACCTCATGACCTGAAATTCAAGCCCTGAATCTCATGCACTAAACTCATGCCCTAAATCTCATACCCTGAAACTCCTGCCCTGAAACTCATGCACTGAAACTCATGCCCTGAATCACATGCCCTAAAACGCCTGCTCTGATTCATCTGCCCAGAAACTCATTATCTGAATCACATGCCCTGAAACTCATGCCCTGAATCTCATGCCTTGAAACTCCTGCTCTCAAACTCATGCACTGAAACTCATGCACTGAAACTCATGCCCTGAATCTCATGCCTTGAAACTCCTGTCCTGAATCTCATGCCCTGAAACTCATGCCCTGAATCTCATGCCTTGAAACTCCTGCCCTCAAATCCATGCACTGAAACTCATGCACTGAAACTCACGCCGTGAATTACATGCCCTGAAACTCCTGCCCTGAAACTCATGTCCTGAAACTCACGCCCTGAATCTCGTGCCCTGAAACTTAGGCCCTGAAACTCATGCACTGAATCTCATGCGCTAAATCTCATGATCTTAAACTCAAGCCGTGAATCTCCTGCCCTGAAACTCATCCCCTGAATCTCATGCTCTGAAACTCCTGCCCTGAAACTCATGCACTGAAAGACATGCCCTGAAACTCTTGCACTGAAACTCTTGAACTGAAACACCGGCCCTGAATCTCCTGCCCTGAAACTGCTGCCCTGAATCTCAAGCCCTGAAACCACAGATCTGAAACCCATGCCCTTAAACTCATGCACTGAAACTCATGCCCTGAATCTCATGCCTTGAAACTCCTGCCCTGAATCTCATGCCCTGAAACTCATGCCCTGAATTTCATGCCTTGAAACTCCTGCACTGAAACTCCTGCCATGAATCTCATATCCTGAAACTCAAGCCCTTATTCCCCTGCCCTGAAACTCATGCCCTGAATCTCATATCCTGAAACTCAAGCCCTTATTCTCCTGCCCTGAATCTCATGCCCTCAAACTCATGCACTGAAACTCATGCACTGAAACTCATGCCCTGAATCTCATGCCTTGAAACTCCTGTCCTGAATCTCATGCCCTGAAACTCATGCCCTGAATCTCATGCCTTGAAACTCCTGCTCTCAAATCCATGCACTGAAACTCATGCACTGAAACTCACGCCGTGAATTACATGCCCTGAAACTCCTGCCCTGAAACTCATGTCCTGAAACTCATGCCCTGAATCTCGTGCCCTGAAACTTATGCCCTGAAACTCATGCACTGAATCACATGCGCTAAATCTTATGATCTTAAACTCAAGCCGTGAATCTCCTGCCCTGAAACTCATCCCCTGAATCTCATGCTCTGAAACTCCTGCCCTGAAACTCATGCACTGAAAGACATGCCCTGAAACTCTTGCACTGAAACTCTTGCACTGAAACACCGGCCCTGAATCTCCTGCCCTGAAACTGCTGCCCTGAATCTCAAGCCCTGAAACCACAGATCTGATACCCATGCCATTAAACTCATGCCCTGAAACTCATACCCTGAATCTCATGCCGTGAAACTCCTGCCCTGAAACTCATGCACTGAAACTCATGCCCTGAACCACATGCCCTAAAACTCCTGCCCTGAATCTTCTGCCCAGAAACTCATTATCTGAATCACATGCCCTGAAATTCCTACCTTGAATCTCATGCCCTGAAACTCATGCCCTGAATCTCATGCCTTGAAACTCCTGCCCTCAAACTCATGCACTGAAACTCATGCACTGAAACTCATGCCCTGAATCTCATGCCTTGAAACTCCTGCCCTGAATCTCATGCCCTGAAACTCATGCCCTGAATCTCATGCCCTGAAACTCCTGCACTGAAACTCATGCCTTGAAACTCATGCCCTGAATCTCATGCCCTCAAACTCTTGCACTGAAACACCTGCCCTAAAACACATGCCCTGAATCTCATGCCCTGAAATTCTTGCCCTGATACTCATGCCCTGAATCTCATGCCCTGAAACTCTTGCACTGAAAAACCTACCCTAAAACTCATGCCCTGAACCTCATGCCCTGAATCTCATGCCGTGAAACTCATGCACTGAAACTCCTGCCCTGAAACTGATGCTCTGAATCTCATGCACTGACACTCATGCCCTGAACCTCATACCCTGAAACTCCTGCCCTGAAACTCATGCACTGAAAGACATGCCCTGGAACTCTTGCACTGAAACTCTTGCAATGAAACACCTGCCCTGAATCTCAAGCCCTGAAACCACAGACCTGAAACCCATGCCCTGAAACTCATGCCCTGAAACTCATGCCCTGAATCTCATGCCGTGAAAACCCTGCTCTCAAACTCATGCTCTGAAGTTCATGCCCTGAATCTCCTGCCCTGAAACTCCTGCACTGAAATACGTGCCCTAAAACACCTGCCTTGAAAGTCAAACCCAGAATCTCATGCCCTGAATCTCCTGTCCTGAATCTCCTGCCTTGAAACTCATACCCTGAATCACATGTCCTAAAATTCCTGCCCTGAATCATCTGCCCAGAAACTCATTCTCTGAATCACATTCCCTGAAATTCCTGCCCTGAATCTAATGCCTGAATCTCATGCCTTGAAACTCCTGCCCTCGAACTCATGCACTGAAACTCATGCCCTGAATCTCATGCCCTGAAACTCATGCCCTGAATCTCATGACCTGAAACTCCTGCACTGAAACTCCTGCACTGAAACTCATGCCATGAATCTCATATCCTGAATCTCACGCCCTGAATTACATGCCCTGAAACTCCTGCCCTGAAACTCATGCCCTGAATCTCGTGCCCTGAAACTTCTGCCCTGAAACTCATGCACTGAATCTCATGCGCTAAATCTCATGACCTTAAACTCAAGCCGTGAATGTCCTTCCCTGAAACTCATGCCCTGAATCTCATGCTCTGAAACTTCTGCCCTGAAACTCATGCCCTGAAACTCATGCCCTGTATCTCATGCCTTGAAAACCCTGCTCTCAAACTCATGCTCTGAAACTCATGCCCTGAATCTCCTGCCCTGAAACTCCTGCACTGAAATACGTGCCCTAAAACACCTGCCTTGAAAGTCAAACCCAGAATCTCATGCCCTGAATCTCCTGTCCTGAATCTCCTGCCTTGAAATTCATACCCTGAATCTCATGCCCTCAAACTCTTGCACTGAAACACCTGCCCTAAAACACATGCCCTGAATCTCATGCCCTGAAATTCCTGCCCGGAAACTCATGCCCTGAATCTCATGCCCTGAAACTCTTGCACTGAAACACCTACCCTAAAACTCATGCCCGGCATCTCATGCCGTGAAACTCATGCACTGAAACTCCTGCCCTGAAACTGATGCCCTGAATCTCATGCCCTGAAATTCCTGCCCTGAAACTCATGCCCTGAATCTCATGCCGTGAAACTCATGCACTGAAACTCCTGTCGTGAAACTGATGCCCTGAATCTCATGCACTGACACTCATGCCCTGAACCTCATGCCCTGAAACTCAAGCCCTAAAGCTCATACCCTGAAACTCAAGCCCTGAAACTCATGCACTGAAACTCATGCCCTGAATCACATGCCCTAAAACGCCTGCTCTGATTCATCTGCCCAGAAACTCATTATCTGAATCACATGCCCTGAAATTCCTGCCCTGAATCTCATGCCCTGAAACTCATGCCCTGAATCTCATGCCCTGAAACTCCTGCCCTCAAACTCATGCACTGAAACTCATGCACTGAAACTCATGCCCTGAATCTCATGCCTTGAAACTCCTGTCCTGAATCTCATGCGCTGAAACTCATGCCCTGAATCTCATGCCTTGAAACTCCTGCCCTCAAATCCATGCACTGAAACTCACGCCGTGAATTACATGCCCTGAAACTCCTGCCCTGAAACTCATGTCCTGAAACTCATGCCCTGAATCTCGTGCCCTGAAACTTATGCCCTGAAACTCATGTACTGAATCTCATGCGCTAAATCTCATGATCTTAAACTCAAGCCGTGAATCTCCTGCCCTGAAACTCATCCCCTGAATCTCATGCTCTGAAACTCCTGCCCTGAAACTCATGCACTGAAAAACATGCCCTGAAACTCTTGCACTGAAACTCTTGCACTGAAACACCGGCTCTGAATCTCCTGCCCTGAAACTGCTGCCCTGAATCTCAAGCCCTGAAACCACAGATCTCAAACCCATGCCCTTAAACTCATGCCCTGAAACTCATGCCCTGAATGTCATGCCGTGAAACTCCTGCCCTGAAACTCATGCACTGAAACTCATGCCCTTATTCTCCTGCCCTGAAACTCATGCCCTGAATCTCATATCCTGAAACTCAAGCCCTTATTTTCCTGCCCTGAATCTCATGCCCTGAAACTCATGCCCTGAATCTCATGCCTTGAAACTCCTGCCCTCAAACTCATGCACTGAAACTCATGCACTGAAACTCATGCCCTGAATCTCATGCCTTGAAACTCCTGTCCTGAATCTCATGCCCTGAAACTCATGCCCTGAATCTGATGCCTTGAAACTCCTGCTCTCAAATCCATGCACTGAAACTCATGCACTGAAACTCACGCCGTGAATTACATGCCCTGAAACTCCTGCCCTGAAACTCATGTCCTGAAACTCATGCCCTGAATCTCGTGCCCTGAAACTTATGCCCTGAAACTCATGCACTGAATCTCATGCGCTAAATCTTATGATCTTAAACTCAAGCCGTGAATCTCCTGCCCTGAAACTCATCCCCTGAATCTCATGCTCTGAAACACCTGCCCTGAAACTCATGCACTGAAACTCATGCCCTGAAACTCATGCCCTGAATCTCATGCCTTAAAACTCCTGCCCTCAAACTCATGCACTGAAACTCATGCACTGAAACTCATGCCCTGAATCTCATGCCTTGAAACTCCTGCCCTCAAACTCATGCACTGAAACTCATGCACTGAAACTCATGCCCTGAGTCTCATGCCTTGAAACTCCTGCCCTGAATCTCATGCTCTGAAACTCATGTCCTGAATCTCATGCCTTGAAACTCCTGCCCTCAAACTCATGCACTGAAACTCATGCACTGAAACTCATGCCCTGAATCTCATGCCTTGAAACTCCTGCCCTGAATCTCATGCCCAGAAACTCCTGCACTGAAACTCATGCCTTGAAACTCATGCCCTGAATCTCATGCCCTCAAACACTTGCACTGAAACACCTTCCCTAACACACATGCCCTGAATCTCATGCCCTGAAATTCCTGCCCTGATACTCATGCCCTGAATCGCATGCCCTGAAACTCTTGCACTGAAACACCTACCCTAAAACTCATGCCCTGAACCTCATGCCCTGAATCTCATGCCGTGAAACTCATGCACTGAAACTCCTGCCCTGAAACTGATGCTCTGAATCTCATGCACTGACACTCATGCCCTGAACCTCATACCCTGAAACTCCTGCCCTGAAACTCATGCACTGAAAGACATGCCCTGGAACTCTTGCAATGAAACACCTGCCCTGAATCTCCTGCCCTGAAACTGCTGCCGTGAATCTCAAGCCCTGAAACCACAGACCTGAAACCCATGCCCTGAAACTCATGCACTGAATCTCATGCGCTAAATCTTATGATCTTAAACTCAAGCCGTGAATCTCCTGCCCTGAAACTCATCCCCTGAATCTCATGCTCTGAAACTCCAGCCCTGAAACTCATGCACTGAAACACCGGCCTTGAATCTCCTGCCCTGAAACTGCTGCCCTGAATCTCAAGCCCTGAAACCACAGATCTGATACCCATGCCCTTAAACTCATGCCCTGAAACTCATATCCTGAATCTCATGCCGTGAAACTCCTGCCCTGAAACTCATGCACTGAAACTCATGCCCTGAATCACATGCCCTAAAACTCCTGCCCTGAATCTTCTGCCCAGAAACTCATTATCTGAATCACATGCCCTGAAATTCCTACCTTGAATCTCATGCCCTGAAACTCATGCCCTGAATCTCATGCTTTGAAACTCCTGCCCTCAAACTCATGCACTGAAACTCATGCACTGAAACTCATGCCCTGAATCTCATGCCTTGAAACTCCTGCCCTGAATCTCATGCCCGGAAACTCATACCCTGAATCTCATGCTCTGAAACTCCTGCCCTGAAACTCATGCACTGAAAAACATGCCCTGAAACTCTTGCACTGAAACTCTTGCACTGAAACACCGGCTCTGAATCTCCTGCCCTGAAACTGCTGCCCTGAATCTCAAGCCCTGAAACCACAGATCTCAAACCCATGCCCTTAAACTCATGCCCTGAAACTCATGCCCTGAATGTCATGCCGTGAAACTCCTGCCCTGAAACTCATGCACTGAAACTCATGCCCTTATTCTCCTGCCCTGAAACTCATGCCCTGAATCTCATATCCTGAAACTCAAGCCCTTATTTTCCTGCCCTGAATCTCATGCCCTGAAACTCATGCCCTGAATCTCATGCCTTGAAACTCCTGCCCTCAAACTCATGCACTGAAACTCATGCACTGAAACTCATGCCCTGAATCTCATGCCTTGAAACTCCTGTCCTGAATCTCATGCCCTGAAACTCATGCCCTGAATCTGATGCCTTGAAACTCCTGCTCTCAAATCCATGCACTGAAACTCATGCACTGAAACTCACGCCGTGAATTACATGCCCTGAAACTCCTGCCCTGAAACTCATGTCCTGAAACTCATGCCCTGAATCTCGTGCCCTGAAACTTATGCCCTGAAACTCATGCACTGAATCTCATGCGCTAAATCTTATGATCTTAAACTCAAGCCGTGAATCTCCTGCCCTGAAACTCATCCCCTGAATCTCATGCTCTGAAACACCTGCCCTGAAACTCATGCACTGAAACTCATGCCCTGAAACTCATGCCCTGAATCTCATGCCTTGAAACTCCTGCCCTCAAACTCATGCACTGAAACTCATGCACTGAAACTCATGCCCTGAATCTCATGCCTTGAAACTCCTGCCCTCAAACTCATGCACTGAAACTCATGCACTGAAACTCATGCCCTGAGTCTCATGCCTTGAAACTCCTGCCCTGAATCTCATGCTCTGAAACTCATGTCCTGAATCTCATGCCTTGAAACTCCTGCCCTCAAACTCATGCACTGAAACTCATGCACTGAAACTCATGCCCTGAATCTCATGCCTTGAAACTCCTGCCCTGAATCTCATGCCCAGAAACTCCTGCACTGAAACTCATGCCTTGAAACTCATGCCCTGAATCTCATGCCCTCAAACACTTGCACTGAAACACCTTCCCTAACACACATGCCCTGAATCTCATGCCCTGAAATTCCTGCCCTGATACTCATGCCCTGAATCGCATGCCCTGAAACTCTTGCACTGAAACACCTACCCTAAAACTCATGCCCTGAACCTCATGCCCTGAATCTCATGCCGTGAAACTCATGCACTGAAACT
Source organism: Mobula birostris (assembly GCF_030028105.1). Classification (NCBI taxonomy): domain Eukaryota; kingdom Metazoa; phylum Chordata; class Chondrichthyes; order Myliobatiformes; family Myliobatidae; genus Mobula; species Mobula birostris. The sequence goes on from NW_027278286.1 coordinate 223,275, forward strand.
CCTGCCCTGAAACTGATGCTCTGAATCTCATGCACTGACACTCATGCCCTGAACCTCATACCCTGAAACTCCTGCCCTGAAACTCATGCACTGAAAGACATGCCCTGGAACTCTTGCAATGAAACACCTGCCCTGAATCTCCTGCCCTGAAACTGCTGCCGTGAATCTCAAGCCCTGAAACCACAGACCTGAAACCCATGCCCTGAAACTCATGCACTGAATCTCATGCGCTAAATCTTATGATCTTAAACTCAAGCCGTGAATCTCCTGCCCTGAAACTCATCCCCTGAATCTCATGCTCTGAAACTCCAGCCCTGAAACTCATGCACTGAAACACCGGCCTTGAATCTCCTGCCCTGAAACTGCTGCCCTGAATCTCAAGCCCTGAAACCACAGATCTGATACCCATGCCCTTAAACTCATGCCCTGAAACTCATATCCTGAATCTCATGCCGTGAAACTCCTGCCCTGAAACTCATGCACTGAAACTCATGCCCTGAATCACATGCCCTAAAACTCCTGCCCTGAATCTTCTGCCCAGAAACTCATTATCTGAATCACATGCCCTGAAATTCCTACCTTGAATCTCATGCCCTGAAACTCATGCCCTGAATCTCATGCTTTGAAACTCCTGCCCTCAAACTCATGCACTGAAACTCATGCACTGAAACTCATGCCCTGAATCTCATGCCTTGAAACTCCTGCCCTGAATCTCATGCCCGGAAACTCATACCCTGAATCTCATGCCCTGAAACTCCTGCACTGAAACTCATGCCTTGAAACTCATGCCCTGAATCTCATGCCCTCAAACTCTTGCACTGAAACACCTGCACTAAAACACATGCCCTGAATCTCATGCCCTGAAATTCCTGCCCTGATACTCATGCCCTGAATCTCATGCCCTGAAACTCTTGCACTGAAACACCTACCCTAAAACTCATGCCCTGAACCTCATGCCCTGAATCTCATGCCGTGAAACTCATGCACTGAAACTCCTGCCCTGAAACTGATGCTCTGAATCTCATGCACTGACACTCATGCCCTGAACCTCATACCCTGAAACTCCTGCCCTGAAACTCATGCACTGAAAGACATGCCCTGGAACTCTTGCACTGAAACTCTTGCAATGAAACACCTGCCCTGAATCTCCTGCCCTGAAACTGCTGCCGTGAATCTCAAGCCCTGAAACCACAGACCTGAAACCCATGCCCTGAAACTCATGCCCTGAAACTCATGCCCTGAATCTCATGCCGTGAAAACCCTGCTCTCAAACTCATGCTCTGAAATTCATGCCCTGAATCTCCTGCCCTGAAACTCCTGCACTGAAATACGTGCCCTAAAACACCTGCCTTGAAAGTCAAACCCAGAATCTCATGCCCTGAATCTCCTGTCCTGAATCTCCTGCCTTGAAACTCATACCCTGAATCACATGTCCTAAAACTCCTGCCCTGAATCATCTGCCCAGAAACTCATTCTCTGAATCACATTCCCTGAAATTCCTGCCCTGAATCTAATGCCTGAATCTCATGCCTTGAAACTCCTGCCCTCGAACTCATGCACTGAAACTCATGCCCTGAATCTCATGCCTTGAAACACCTGTCCTGAATCTCATGCCCTGAAACTCATGCCCTGAATCTCATGACCTGAAACTCCTGCACTGAAACTCCTGCACTGAAACTCATGCCATGAATCTCATATCCTGAATCTCACGCCCTGGATTACATGCCCTGAAACTCCTGCCCTGAAACTCATGCCCTGAATCTCCTGCCCTGAAACTTCTGCCCTGAAACTCATGCACTGAATCTCATGCGCTAAATCTCATGACCTTAAACTCAAGCCGTGAATCTCCTTCCCTGAAACTCATGCCCTCAATCTCATGCTCTGAAACTTCTGCCCTGAAACTCATGCCCTGAAACTCATGCCCTGTATCTCATGCCTTGAAAACCCTGCTCTCAAACTCATGCTCTGAAACTCATGCCCTGATTCTCCTGCCCTGAAACTCCTGCACTGAAATACGTGCCCTAAAACACCTGCCTTGAAAGTCAAACCCAGAATCTCATGCCCTGAATCTCCTGTCCTGAATCTCCTGCCTTGAAACTCATACCCTGAATCTCATGCCCTCAAACTCTTGCACTGAAACACCTGCCCTAAAACACATGCCCTGAATCTCATGCCCTGAAATTCCTGCCCGGAAACTCATGCCCTGAATCTCATGCCCTGAAACTCTTGCACTGAAACACCTACCCTAAAACTCATGCCCTGAATCTCATGCCGTGAAACTCATGCACTGAAACTCCTGCCCTGAAACTGATGCCCTGAATCTCATGCCCTGAAATTCCTGCCCTGAAACTCATGCCCTGAATCTCATGCCGTGAAACTCATGCACTGAAACTCCTGTCGTGAATCTGATGCCCTGAATCTCATGCACTGACACTCATGCCCTGAACCTCATGCCCTGAAACTCAAGCCCTAAATCTCATACCCTGAAACTCAAGCCCTGAAACTCATGCACTGAAACTCATGCCCTGAATCACATGCCCTAAAACGCCTGCTCTGATTCATCTGCCCAGAAACTCATTATCTGAAACACATGCCCTGAAATTCCTGCCCTGAATCTCATGCCCTGAAACTCATGCCCTGAATCTCATGCCTTGAAACTCCTGCCCTCAAACTCATGCACTGAAACTCATGCACTGAAACTCATGCCCTGAATCTCATGCCTTGAAACTCCTGTCCTGAATCTCATGCGCTGAAACTCATGCCCTGAATCTATGCCTTGAAACTCCTGCCCTCAAATCCATGCACTGAAACTCACGCCGTGAATTACATGCCCTGAAACTCCTGCCCTGAAACTCATGTCCTGAAACTCATGCCCTGAATCTCGTGCCCTGAAACTTATGCCCTGAAACTCATGCACTGAATCTCATGCGCTAAATCTCATGATCTTAAACTCAAGCCGTGAATCTCCTGCCCTGAAACTCATCCCCTGAATCTCATGCTCTGAAACTCCTGCCCTGAAACTCATGCACTGAAAAACATGCCCTGAAACTCTTGCACTGAAACTCTTGCACTGAAACACCGGCTCTGAATCTCCTGCCCTGAAACTGCTGTCCTGAATCTCAAGCCCTGAAACCACAGATCTCAAACCCATGCCCTTAAACTCATGCCCTGAAACTCATGCCCTGAATCTCATGCTGTGAAACTCCATCCCTGAAACTCATGCACTGAAACTCATGCCCTTATTCTCCTGCCCTGAAACTCATGCCCTGAATCTCATATCCTGAAACTCAAGCCCTTATTTTCCTGCCCTGAATCTCATGCCCTGAAACTCATGCCCTGAATCTCATGCCTTGAAACTCCTGCCCTCAAACTCATGCACTGAAACTCATGCACTGAAACTCATGCCCTGAATCTCATGCCTTGAAACTCCTGTCCTGAATCTCATGCCCTGAAACTCATGCCCTGAATCTCATGCCTTGAAACTCCTGCTCTCAAATCCATGCACTGAAACTCATGCACTGAAACTCACGCCGTGAATTACATGCCCTGAAACTCCTGCCCTGAAACTCATGTCCTGAAACTCATGCACTGAATCTCGTGCCCTGTAACTTATGCCCTGAAACTCATGCACTGAATCTCATGCGCTAAATCTTATGATCTTAAACTCAAGCCGTGAATCTCCTGCCCTGAAACTCATCCCCTGAATCTCATGCTCTGAAACTCCTGCCCTGAAACTCATGCACTGAAAGACATGCCCTGAATCTCAAGCCCTGAAACCACAGATCTGATACCCATGCCCTTAAACTCATGCCCTGAAACTCATACCCTGAATCTCATGCCGTGAAACTCCTGCCCTGAAACTCATGCACTGAAACTCATGCCCTGAATCACATGCCCTAAAACTCCTGCCCTGAATCTTCTGCCCAGAAACTCATTATCTGAATCACATGCCCTGAAATTCCTACCTTGAATCTCATGCCCTGAAACTCATGCCCTGAATCTCATGCTTTGAAACTCCTGCCCTCAAACTCATGCACTGAAACTCATGCACTGAAACTCATGCCCTGAATCTCATGCCTTGAAACTCCTGCCCTGAATCTCATGCCCTGAAACTCATACCCTGAATCTCATGCCCTGAAACTCCTGCACTGAAACTCATGCCTTGAAACTCATGCCCTGAATCTCATGCCCTCAAACTCTTGCACTGAAACACCTGCCCTAAAACACATGCCCTGAATCTCATGCCCTGAAATTCCTGCCCTGATACTCATGCCCTGAATCTCATGCCCTGAAACTCTTGCACTGAAACACCTACCCTAAAACTCATGCCCTGAACCTCATGCCCTGAATCTCATGCCGTGAAACTCATGCACTGAAACTCCTGCCCTGAAACTGATGCTCTGAATCTCATGCACTGACACTCATGCCCTGAACCTCATACCCTGAAACTCCTGCCCTGAAACTCATGCACTGAAAGACATGCCCTGGAACTCTTGCACTGAAACTCTTGCAATGAAACACCTGCCCTGAATCTCCTGCCCTGAAACTGCTGCCGTGAATCTCAAGCCCTGAAACCACAGACCTGAAACCCATGCCCTGAAACTCATGCCCTGAAACTCATGCCCTGAATCTCATGCCGTGAAAACCCTGCTCTCAAACTCATGCTCTGAAATTCATGCCCTGAATCTCCTGCCCTGAAACTCCTGCACTGAAATACGTGCCCTAAAACACCTGCCTTGAAAGTCAAACCCAGAATCTCATGCCCTGAATCTCCTGTCCTGAATCTCCTGCCTTGAAACTCATACCCTGAATCACATGTCCTAAAACTCCTGCCCTGAATCATCTGCCCAGAAACTCATTCTCTGAATCACATTCCCTGAAATTCCTGCCCTGAATCTAATGCCTGAATCTCATGCCTTGAAACTCCTGCCCTCGAACTCATGCACTGAAACTCATGCCCTGAATCTCATGCCTTGAAACACCTGTCCTGAATCTCATGCCCTGAAACTCATGCCCTGAATCTCATGACCTGAAACTCCTGCACTGAAACTCCTGCACTGAAACTCATGCCATGAATCTCATATCCTGAATCTCACGCCCTGAATTACATGCCCTGAAACTCCTGCCCTGAAACTCATGCCCTGAATCTCGTGCCCTGAAACTTCTGCCCTGAAACTCATGCACTGAATCTCATGCGCTAAATCTCATGACCTTAAACTCAAGCCGTGAATCTCCTTCCCTGAAACTCATGCCCTGAATCTCATGCTCTGAAACTTCTGCCCTGAAACTCATGCCCTGGAACTCATGCCCTGTATCTCATGCCTTGAAAACCCTGCTCTCAAACTCATGCTCTGAAACTCATGCCCTGAATCTCCTGCCCTGAAACTCCTGCACTGAATCTCCTGCCTTGAAACTCATACCCTGAATCTCATGCCCTCAAACTCTTGCACTGAAACACCTGCCCTAAAACACATGCCCTGAAATTCCTGCCCGGAAACTCATGCCCTGAATCTCATGCCCTGAAACTCATGCACTGAAACTCCTGCCCTGAAACTGATGCCCTGAATCTCATGCCCTGAAATTCCTGCCCTGAAACTCATGCCCTGAATCTCATGCCGTGAAACTCATGCACTGAAACTCCTGTCGTGAAACTGATGCCCTGAATCTCATGCACTGACACTCATGCCCTGAACCTCATGCCCCGAAACTCAAGCCCTAAATCTCATACCCTGAAACTCAAGCCCTGAAACTCATGCACTGAAACTCATGCCCTGAATCACATGCCCTAAAACGCCTGCTCTGATTCATCTGCCCAGAAACTCATTATCTGAAACACATGCCCTGAAATTCCTGCCCTGAATCTCATGCCCTGAAACTCATGCCCTGAATCTCATGCCTTGAAACTCCTGCCCTCAAACTCATGCACTGAAACTCATGCACTGAAACTCATGCCCTGAATCTCATGCCTTGAAACTCCTGGCCTGAATCTCATGCGCTGAAACTCATGCCCTGAATCTCATGCCTTGAAACTCCTGCCCTCAAATCCATGCACTGAAACTCACGCCGTGAATTACATGCCCTGAAACTCCTGCCCTGAAACTCATGTCCTGAAACTCATGCCCTGAATCTCGTGCCCTGAAACTTATGCCCTGAAACTCATGCACTGAATCTCATGCGCTAAATCTCATGATCTTAAACTCAAGCCGTGAATCTCCTGCCCTGAAACTCATCCCCTGAATCTCATGCTCTGAACTCCTGCCCTGAAACTCATGCACTGAAAAACATGCCCTGAAACTCTTGCACTGAAACTCTTGCACTGAAACACCGGCTCTGAATCTCCTGCCCTGAAACTGCTGCCCTGAATCTCAAGCCCTGAAACCACAGATCTCAAACCCATGCCCTTAAACTCATGCCCTGAAACTCATGCCCTGAATCTCATGCTGTGAAACTCCTGCCCTGAAACTCATGCACTGAAACTCATGCCCTTATTCTCCTGCCCTGAAACTCCTGCCCTGAAACTCATGTCCTGAAACTCATGCCCTGAATCTCGTGCCCTGAAACTTATGCCCTGAAACTCATGCCCTGAATCTCATATCCTGAAACTCATGCCCTTATTTTCCTGCCCTGAATCTCATGCCCTGAAACTCATGCCCTGAATCTCATGCCTTGAAACTCCTGCCCTCAAACTCATGCACTGAAACTCATGCACTGAAACTCATGCCCTGAATCTCATGCCTTGAAACTCCTGTCCTGAATCTCATGCCCTGAAACTCATGCCCTGAATCTCATGCCTTGAAACTCCTGCTCTCAAATCCATGCACTGAAACTCACGCCGTGAATTACATGCCCTGAAACTCCTGCCCTGAAACTCATGTCCTGAAACTCATGCCCTGAATCTCGTGCCCTGAAACTTATGCCCTGAAACTCATGCACTGAATCTCATGCGCTAAATCTTATGATCTTAAACTCAAGCCGTGAATCTCCTGCCCTGAAATTCATCCCCTGAATCTCATGCTCTGAAACACCTGCCCTGAAACTCATGCACTGAAAGACATGCCCTGAAACTCTTGCACTAAAACTCTTGCACTGAAACACCGGCCCTGAATCTCCTGCCCTGAAACTGCTGCCCTGAATCTCAAGCCCTGAAACCACAGATCTGAAACCCATGCCCTTAAACTCATGCCCTGAAACTCATGCCCTGAATCTCATGCCTTGAAACTCCTGCCCTCAAACTCATGCACTGAAACTCATGCACTGAAACTCATGCCCTGAATCTCATGCCTTGAAACTCCTGCCCTCAAACTCATGCACTGAAACTCATGCACTGAAACTCATGCCCTGAGTCTCATGCCTTGAAACTCCTGCCCTGAATCTCATGCTCTGAAACTCATGTCCTGAATCTCATGCCTTGAAACTCCTGCCCTCAAACTCATGCACTGAAACTCATGCACTGAAACTCATGCCCTGAATCTCATGCCTTGAAACTCCTGCCCTGAATCTCATGCCCAGAAACTCCTGCACTGAAACTCATGCCTTGAAACTCATGCCCTGAATCTCATGCCCTCAAACACTTGCACTGAAACACCTTCCCTAACACACATGCCCTGAATCTCATGCCCTGAAATTCCTGCCCTGATACTCATGCCCTGAATCGCATGCCCTGAAACTCTTGCACTGAAACACCTACCCTAAAACTCATGCCCTGAACCTCATGCCCTGAATCTCATGCCGTGAAACTCATGCACTGAAACTCCTGCCCTGAAACTGATGCTCTGAATCTCATGCACTGACACTCATGCCCTGAACCTCATACCCTGAAGCTCCTGCCCTGAAACTCATGCACTGAAAGACATGCCCTGGAACTCTTGCAATGAAACACCTGCCCTGAATCTCCTGCCCTGAAACTGCTGCCGTGAATCTCAAGCCCTGAAACCACAGACCTGAAACCCATGCCCTGAAACTCATGCCCTGAAACTCATGCCCTGAAACTCATGCACTGAATCTCATGCGCTAAATCTTATGATCTTAAACTCAAGCCGTGAATCTCCTGCCCTGAAACTCATCCCCTGAATCTCATGCTCTGAAACTCCAGCCCTGAAACTCATGCACTGAAAGACATGCCCTGAAACTCTTGCACTGAAACTCTTGCACTGAAACACCGGCCCTGAATCTCCTGCCCTGAAACTGCTGCCCTGAATCTCAAGCCCTGAAACCACAGATCTGATACCCATGCCCTTAAACTCATGCCCTGAAACTCATACCCTGAATCTCATGCCGTGAAACTCCTGCCCTGAAACTCATGCACTGAAACTCATGATCTGAATCACATGCCCTAAAACTCCTGCCCTGAATCTTCTGCCCAGAAACTCATTATCTGAATCACATGCCCTGAAATTCCTACCTTGAATCTCATGCCCTGAAACTCATGCCCTGAATCTCATGCTTTGAAACTCCTGCCCTCAAACTCATGCACTGAAACTCATGCCCTGAATCTCATGCCTTGAAACTCATGCCCTGAATCTCATGCCCTCAAACACTTGCACTGAAACACCTTCCCTAACACACATGCCCTGAATCTCATGCCCTGAAATTCCTGCCCTGATACTCATGCCCTGAATCGCATGCCCTGAAACTCTTGCACTGAAACACCTACCCTAAAACTCATGCCCTGAACCTCATGCCCTGAATCTCATGCCGTGAAACTCATGCACTGAAACTCCTGCCCTGAAACTGATGCTCTGAATCTCATGCACTGACACTCATGCCCTGAACCTCATACCCTGAAGCTCCTTCCCTGAAACTCATGCACTGAAAGACATGCCCTGGAACTCTTGCAATGAAACACCTGCCCTGAATCTCCTGCCCTGAAACTGCTGCCGTGAATCTCAAGCCCTGAAACCACAGACCTGAAACCCATGCCCTGAAACTCATGCCCTGAAACTCATGCCCTGAAACTCATGCACTGAATCTCATGCGCTAAATCTTATGATCTTAAACTCAAGCCGTGAATCTCCTGCCCTGAAACTCATCCCCTGAATCTCATGCTCTGAAACTCCAGCCCTGAAACTCATGCACTGAAAGACATGCCCTGAAACTCTTGCACTGAAACTCTTGCACTGAAACACCGGCCCTGAATCTCCTGCCCTGAAACTGCTGCCCTGAATCTCAAGCCCTGAAACCACAGATCTGATACCCATGCCCTTAAACTCATGCCCTGAAACTCATACCCTGAATCTCATGCCGTGAAACTCCTGCCCTGAAACTCATGCACTGAAACTCATGCCCTGAATCACATGCCCTAAAACTCCTGCCCTGAATCTTCTGCCCAGAAACTCATTATCTGAATCACATGCCCTGAAATTCCTACCTTGAATCTCATGCCCTGAAACTCATGCCCTGAATCTCATGCCTTGAAACTCCTGCCCTCAAACTCATGCACTGAAACTCATGCACTGAAACTCATGCCCTGAATCTCATGCCTTGAAACTCCTGCCCTGAATCTCATGCCCTGAAACTCCTGCACTGAAACTCATGCCTTGAAACTCATGCCCTGAATCTCCTGCCCTCAAACTCTTGCACTGAAACACCTACCCTAAAACTCATGCCCTGAACCTCATGCCCTGAATCTCATGCCGTGAAACTCATGCACTGAAACTCCTGCCCTGAAACTGATGCTCTGAATCTCATGCTCTGACACTCATGCCCTGAACCTCATACCCTGAAACTCCTGCCCTGAAACTCATGCACTGAAAGACATGCCCTGGAACTCTTGCACTGAAACTCTTTCAATGAAACACCGGCTCTGAATCTCCTGCCCTGAAACTGCTGCCCTGAATCTCAAGCCCTGAAACCACAGATCTCAAACCCATGCCCTTAAACTCATGCCCTGAAACTCATGCCCTGAATCTCATGCTGTGAAACTCCTGCCCTGAAACTCATGCACTGAAACTCATGCCCTTATTCTCCTGCCCTGAAACTCCTGCCCTGAAACTCATGTCCTGAAACTCATGCCCTGAATCTCGTGCCCTGAAACTTATGCCCTGAAACTCATGCCCTGAATCTCATATCCTGAAACTCATGCCCTTATTTTCCTGCCCTGAATCTCATGCCCTGAAACTCATGCCCTGAATCTCATGCCTTGAAACTCCTGCCCTCAAACTCATGCACTGAAACTCATGCACTGAAACTCATGCCCTGAATCTCATGCCTTGAAACTCCTGTCCTGAATCTCATGCCCTGAAACTCATGCCCTGAATCTCATGCCTTGAAACTCCTGCTCTCAAATCCATGCACTGAAACTCACGCCGTGAATTACATGCCCTGAAACTCCTGCCCTGAAACTCATGTCCTGAAACTCATGCCCTGAATCTCGTGCCCTGAAACTTATGCCCTGAAACTCATGCACTGAATCTCATGCGCTAAATCTTATGATCTTAAACTCAAGCCGTGAATCTCCTGCCCTGAAATTCATCCCCTGAATCTCATGCTCTGAAACACCTGCCCTGAAACTCATGCACTGAAAGACATGCCCTGAAACTCTTGCACTAAAACTCTTGCACTGAAACACCGGCCCTGAATCTCCTGCCCTGAAACTGCTGCCCTGAATCTCAAGCCCTGAAACCACAGATCTGAAACCCATGCCCTTAAACTCATGCCCTGAAACTCATGCCCTGAATCTCATGCCTTGAAACTCCTGCCCTCAAACTCATGCACTGAAACTCATGCACTGAAACTCATGCCCTGAATCTCATGCCTTGAAACTCCTGCCCTCAAACTCATGCACTGAAACTCATGCACTGAAACTCATGCCCTGAGTCTCATGCCTTGAAACTCCTGCCCTGAATCTCATGCTCTGAAACTCATGTCCTGAATCTCATGCCTTGAAACTCCTGCCCTCAAACTCATGCACTGAAACTCATGCACTGAAACTCATGCCCTGAATCTCATGCCTTGAAACTCCTGCCCTGAATCTCATGCCCAGAAACTCCTGCACTGAAACTCATGCCTTGAAACTCATGCCCTGAATCTCATGCCCTCAAACACTTGCACTGAAACACCTTCCCTAACACACATGCCCTGAATCTCATGCCCTGAAATTCCTGCCCTGATACTCATGCCCTGAATCGCATGCCCTGAAACTCTTGCACTGAAACACCTACCCTAAAACTCATGCCCTGAACCTCATGCCCTGAATCTCATGCCGTGAAACTCATGCACTGAAACTCCTGCCCTGAAACTGATGCTCTGAATCTCATGCACTGACACTCATGCCCTGAACCTCATACCCTGAAGCTCCTGCCCTGAAACTCATGCACTGAAAGACATGCCCTGGAACTCTTGCAATGAAACACCTGCCCTGAATCTCCTGCCCTGAAACTGCTGCCGTGAATCTCAAGCCCTGAAACCACAGACCTGAAACCCATGCCCTGAAACTCATGCCCTGAAACTCATGCCCTGAAACTCATGCACTGAATCTCATGCGCTAAATCTTATGATCTTAAACTCAAGCCGTGAATCTCCTGCCCTGAAACTCATCCCCTGAATCTCATGCTCTGAAACTCCAGCCCTGAAACTCATGCACTGAAAGACATGCCCTGAAACTCTTGCACTGAAACTCTTGCACTGAAACACCGGCCCTGAATCTCCTGCCCTGAAACTGCTGCCCTGAATCTCAAGCCCTGAAACCACAGATCTGATACCCATGCCCTTAAACTCATGCCCTGAAACTCATACCCTGAATCTCATGCCGTGAAACTCCTGCCCTGAAACTCATGCACTGAAACTCATGATCTGAATCACATGCCCTAAAACTCCTGCCCTGAATCTTCTGCCCAGAAACTCATTATCTGAATCACATGCCCTGAAATTCCTACCTTGAATCTCATGCCCTGAAACTCATGCCCTGAATCTCATGCTTTGAAACTCCTGCCCTCAAACTCATGCACTGAAACTCATGCACTGAAACTCATGCCCTGAATCTCATGCCTTGAAACTCATGCCCTGAATCTCATGCCCTCAAACACTTGCACTGAAACACCTTCCCTAACACACATGCCCTGAATCTCATGCCCTGAAATTCCTGCCCTGATACTCATGCCCTGAATCGCATGCCCTGAAACTCTTGCACTGAAACACCTACCCTAAAACTCATGCCCTGAACCTCATGCCCTGAATCTCATGCCGTGAAACTCATGCACTGAAACTCCTGCCCTGAAACTGATGCTCTGAATCTCATGCACTGACACTCATGCCCTGAACCTCATACCCTGAAGCTCCTTCCCTGAAACTCATGCACTGAAAGACATGCCCTGGAACTCTTGCAATGAAACACCTGCCCTGAATCTCCTGCCCTGAAACTGCTGCCGTGAATCTCAAGCCCTGAAACCACAGACCTGAAACCCATGCCCTGAAACTCATGCCCTGAAACTCATGCCCTGAAACTCATGCACTGAATCTCATGCGCTAAATCTTATGATCTTAAACTCAAGCCGTGAATCTCCTGCCCTGAAACTCATCCCCTGAATCTCATGCTCTGAAACTCCAGCCCTGAAACTCATGCACTGAAAGACATGCCCTGAAACTCTTGCACTGAAACTCTTGCACTGAAACACCGGCCCTGAATCTCCTGCCCTGAAACTGCTGCCCTGAATCTCAAGCCCTGAAACCACAGATCTGATACCCATGCCCTTAAACTCATGCCCTGAAACTCATACCCTGAATCTCATGCCGTGAAACTCCTGCCCTGAAACTCATGCACTGAAACTCATGCCCTGAATCACATGCCCTAAAACTCCTGCCCTGAATCTTCTGCCCAGAAACTCATTATCTGAATCACATGCCCTGAAATTCCTACCTTGAATCTCATGCCCTGAAACTCATGCCCTGAATCTCATGCCTTGAAACTCCTGCCCTCAAACTCATGCACTGAAACTCATGCACTGAAACTCATGCCCTGAATCTCATGCCTTGAAACTCCTGCCCTGAATCTCATGCCCTGAAACTCCTGCACTGAAACTCATGCCTTGAAACTCATGCCCTGAATCTCATGCCTTGAAACTCCTGCCCTCAAACTCATGCACTGAAACTCATGCACTGAAACTCATGCCCTGAATCTCATGCCTTGAAACTCCTGCCCTCAAACTCATGCACTGAAACTCATGCACTGAAACTCATGCCCTGAGTCTCATGCCTTGAAACTCCTGCCCTGAATCTCATGCTCTGAAACTCATGTCCTGAATCTCATGCCTTGAAACTCCTGCCCTCAAACTCATGCACTGAAACTCATGCACTGAAACTCATGCCCTGAATCTCATGCCTTGAAACTCCTGCCCTGAATCTCATGCCCAGAAACTCCTGCACTGAAACTCATGCCTTGAAACTCATGCCCTGAATCCATTGCCCTCAAACACTTGCACTGAAACACCTTCCCTAACACACATGCCCTGAATCTCATGCCCTGAAATTCCTGCCCTGATACTCATGCCCTGAATCGCATGCCCTGAAACTCTTGCACTGAAACACCTACCCTAAAACTCATGCCCTGAACCTCATGCCCTGAATCTCATGCCGTGAAACTCATGCACTGAAACTCCTGCCCTGAAACTGATGCTCTGAATCTCATGCACTGACACTCATGCCCTGAACCTCATACCCTGAAGCTCCTGCCCTGAAACTCATGCACTGAAAGACATGCCCTGGAACTCTTGCAATGAAACACCTGCCCTGAATCTCCTGCCCTGAAACTGCTGCCGTGAATCTCAAGCCCTGAAACCACAGACCTGAAACCCATGCCCTGAAACTCATGCCCTGAAACTCATGCCCTGAAACTCATGCACTGAATCTCATGCGCTAAATCTTATGATCTTAAACTCAAGCCGTGAATCTCCTGCCCTGAAACTCATCCCCTGAATCTCATGCTCTGAAACTCCAGCCCTGAAACTCATGCACTGAAAGACATGCCCTGAAACTCTTGCACTGAAACTCTTGCACTGAAACACCGGCCCTGAATCTCCTGCCCTGAAACTGCTGCCCTGAATCTCAAGCCCTGAAACCACAGATCTGATACCCATGCCCTTAAACTCATGCCCTGAAACTCATACCCTGAATCTCATGCCGTGAAACTCCTGCCCTGAAACTCATGCACTGAAACTCATGATCTGAATCACATGCCCTAAAACTCCTGCCCTGAATCTTCTGCCCAGAAACTCATTATCTGAATCACATGCCCTGAAATTCCTACCTTGAATCTCATGCCCTGAAACTCATGCCCTGAATCTCATGCTTTGAAACTCCTGCCCTCAAACTCATGCACTGAAACTCATGCCCTGAATCTCATGCCTTGAAACTCATGCCCTGAATCTCATGCCCTCAAACACTTGCACTGAAACACCTTCCCTAACACACATGCCCTGAATCTCATGCCCTGAAATTCCTGCCCTGATACTCATGCCCTGAATCGCATGCCCTGAAACTCTTGCACTGAAACACCTACCCTAAAACTCATGCCCTGAACCTCATGCCCTGAATCTCATGCCGTGAAACTCATGCACTGAAACTCCTGCCCTGAAACTGATGCTCTGAATCTCATGCACTGACACTCATGCCCTGAACCTCATACCCTGAAGCTCCTTCCCTGAAACTCATGCACTGAAAGACATGCCCTGGAACTCTTGCAATGAAACACCTGCCCTGAATCTCCTGCCCTGAAACTGCTGCCGTGAATCTCAAGCCCTGAAACCACAGACCTGAAACCCATGCCCTGAAACTCATGCCCTGAAACTCATGCCCTGAAACTCATGCACTGAATCTCATGCGCTAAATCTTATGATCTTAAACTCAAGCCGTGAATCTCCTGCCCTGAAACTCATCCCCTGAATCTCATGCTCTGAAACTCCAGCCCTGAAACTCATGCACTGAAAGACATGCCCTGAAACTCTTGCACTGAAACTCTTGCACTGAAACACCGGCCCTGAATCTCCTGCCCTGAAACTGCTGCCCTGAATCTCAAGCCCTGAAACCACAGATCTGATACCCATGCCCTTAAACTCATGCCCTGAAACTCATACCCTGAATCTCATGCCGTGAAACTCCTGCCCTGAAACTCATGCACTGAAACTCATGCCCTGAATCACATGCCCTAAAACTCCTGCCCTGAATCTTCTGCCCAGAAACTCATTATCTGAATCACATGCCCTGAAATTCCTACCTTGAATCTCATGCCCTGAAACTCATGCCCTGAATCTCATGCCTTGAAACTCCTGCCCTCAAACTCATGCACTGAAACTCATGCACTGAAACTCATGCCCTGAATCTCATGCCTTGAAACTCCTGCCCTGAATCTCATGCCCTGAAACTCCTGCACTGAAACTCATGCCTTGAAACTCATGCCCTGAATCTCCTGCCCTCAAACTCTTGCACTGAAACACCTACCCTAAAACTCATGCCCTGAACCTCATGCCCTGAATCTCATGCCGTGAAACTCATGCACTGAAACTCCTGCCCTGAAACTGATGCTCTGAATCTCATGCACTGACACTCATGCCCTGAACCTCATACCCTGAAACTCCTGCCCTGAAACTCATGCACTGAAAGACATGCCCTGGAACTCTTGCACTGAAACTCTTTCAATGAAACACCTGCCCTGAATCTCCTGCCCTGAAACTGCTGCCGTGAATCTCAAGCCCTGAAACCACAGACCTGAAACCCATGCCCTGAAACTCATGCCCTGAATCTCATGCCGTGAAAACCCTGCTCTCAAACTCATGCTCTGAAATTCATGCCCTGAATCTCCTGCCCTGAAACTCCTGCACTGAAATACGTGCCCTAAAACACCTGCCTTGAAAGTCAAACCCAGAATCTCATGCCCTGAATCTCCTGTCCTGAATCTCCTGCCTTGAAACTCATACCCTGAATCACATGTCCTAAAACTCCTGCCCTGAATCATCTGCCCAGAAACTCATTCTCTGAATCACATTCCCTGAAATTCCTGCCCTGAATCTAATGCCTGAATCTCATGCATTGAAACTCCTGCCCTCGAACTCATGCACTGAAACTCATGCCCTGAATCTCATGCCTTGAAACACCTGTCCTGAATCTCATGCCCTGAAACTCATGCCCTGAATCTCATGACCTGAAACTCCTGCACTGAAACTCCTGCACTGAAACTCATGCCATGAATCTCATATCCTGAATCTCACGCCCTGAATTACATGCCCTGAAACTCCTGCCCTGAAACTCATGCCCTGAATCTCGTGCCCTGAAACTTCTGCCCTGAAACTCATGCACTGAATCTCATGCGCTAAATCTCATGACCTTAAACTCAAGCCGTGAATCTCCTTCCCTGAAACTCATGCCCTGAAACTCATGCCCTGAATCTCATGCCTTGAAACTCCTGCCCTGAATCTCATGCCCTGAAACTCCTGCACTGAAACTCATGCCTTGAAACTCATGCCCTGAATCTCATGCCCTCAAACACTTGCACTGAAACACCTTCCCTAACACACATGCCCTGAATCTCATGCCCTGAAATTCCTGCCCTGATACTCATGCCCTGAATCGCATGCCCTGAAACTCTTGCACTGAAACACCTACCCTAAAACTCATGCCCTGAACCTCATGCCCTGAATCTCATGCCGTGAAACTCATGCACTGAAACTCCTGCCCTGAAACTGATGCTCTGAATCTCATGCACTGACACTCATGCCCTGAACCTCATACCCTGAAGCTCCTGCCCTGAAACTCATGCACTGAAAGACATGCCCTGGAACTCTTGCAATGAAACACCTGCCCTGAATCTCCTGCCCTGAAACTGCTGCCGTGAATCTCAAGCCCTGAAACCACAGACCTGAAACCCATGCCCTGAAACTCATGCCCTGAAACTCATGCCCTGAAACTCATGCACTGAATCTCATGCGCTAAATCTTATGATCTTAAACTCAAGCCGTGAATCTCCTGCCCTGAAACTCATCCTCTGAATCTCATGCTCTGAAACTCCAGCCCTGAAACTCATGCACTGAAAGACATGCCCTGAAACTCTTGCACTGAAACTCTTGCACTGAAACACCGGCCCTGAATCTCCTGCCCTGAAACTGCTGCCCTGAATCTCAAGCCCTGAAACCACAGATCTGATACCCATGCCCTTAAACTCATGCCCTGAAACTCATACCCTGAATCTCATGCCGTGAAAATCCTGCCCTGAAACTCATGCACTGAAACTCATGCCCTGAATCACAGGCCCTAAAACTCCTGCCCTGAATCTTCTGCACAGAAACTCATTATCTGAATCACATGCCCTGAAATTCCTACCTTGAATCTCATGCCCTGAAACTCATGCCCTGAATCTCATGCCTTGAAACTCCTGCCCTCAAACTCATGCACTGAAACTCATGCACTGAAACTCATGCCCTGAATCTCATGCCTTGAAACTCCTGCCCTGAATCTCATGCCCTGAAACTCCTGCACTGAAACTCATGCCTTGAAACTCATGCCCTGAATCTCCTGCCCTCAAACTCTTGCACTGAAACACCTGCCCTAAAACACATGCCCTGAATCTCATGCCCTGAAATTCCTGCCCTGATACTCATGCCCTGAATCTCATGCCCTGAAACTCTTGCACTGAAACACCTACCCTAAAACTCATGCCCTGAACCTCATGCCCTGAATCTCATGCCGTGAAACTCATGCACTGAAACTCCTGCCCTGAAACTGATGCTCTGAATCTCATGCACTGACACTCATGCCCTGAACCTCATACCCTGAAACTCCTGCCCTGAAACTCATGCACTGAAAGACATGCCCTGGAACTCTTGCACTGAAACTCTTGCAATGAAACACCTGCCCTGAATCTCCTGCCCTGAAACTGCTGCCGTGAATCTCAAGCCCTGAAACCACAGACCTGAAACCCATGCCCTGAAACTCATGCCCTGTAACTCATGCCCTGAATCTCATGCCGTGAAAACCCTGCTCTCAAACTCATGCTCTGAAATTCATGCCCTGAATCTCCTGCCCTGAAACTCCTGCACTGAAATACGTGCCCTAAAACACCTGCCTTGAAAGTCAAACCCAGAATCTCATGCCCTGAATCTCCTGTCCTGAATCTCCTGCCTTGAAACTCATACCCTGAATCACATGTCCTAAAACTCCTGCCCTGAATCATCTGCCCAGAAACTCATTCTCTGAATCACATTCCCTGAAATTCCTGCCCTGAATCTAATGCCTGAATCTCATGCCTTGAAATTCCTGCCCTCGAACTCATGCACTGAAACTCATGCCCTGAATCTCATGCCTTGAAACACCTGTCCTGAATCTCATGCCCTGAAACTCATGCCCTGAATCTCATGACCTGAAACTCCTGCACTGAAACTCCTGCACTGAAACTCAGGCCATGAATCTCATATCCTGAATCTCACGCCCTGAATTACATGCCCTGAAACTCCTGCCCTGAAACTTATGCCCTGAATCTCGTGCCCTGAAACTTCTGCCCTGAAACTCATGCACTGAATCTCATGCGCTAAATCTCATTACCTTAAACTCAAGCCGTGAATCTCCTTCCCTGAAACTCATGCCCTGAATCTCATGCTCTGAAACTTCTGCCCTGAAACTCACGCCCTGAAACTCATGCCCTGTATCTCATGCCTTGAAAACACTGCTCTCAAACTCATGCTCTGAAACTCATGCCCTGAATCTCCTGCCCTGAAACTCCTGTACTGAAATACGTGCCCTAAAACTCCTGCCTTGAAAGTCAAACCCAGAATCTCATGCCCTGAATTTCCTGTCCTGAATCTCCTGTCCTGAATCTCCTGCCTTGAAACTCATACCCTGAATCTCATGCCCTCGAACTCTTGCACTGAAACACCTGCCCTAAAACACATGCCCTGAATCTCATGCCCTGAAATTCCTGCCCGGAAACTCATGCCCTGAATCTCATGCCCTGAAACTCTTGCACTGAAACACCTACCCTAAAACTCATGCCCTGAATCTCATGCCGTGAAACTCATGCACTGAAACTCCTGCCCTGAAACTGATGCCCTGAATCTCATGCCCTGAAATTCCTGCCCTGAAACTCATGCCCTGAATCTCATGCCGTGAAACTCATGCACTGAAACTCCTGTAGTGAAACTGATGCCCTGAATCTCATGCACTGACACTCATGCCCTGAACCTCATGCCCTGAAACTCAAGCCCTAAATCTCATACCCTGAAACTCAAGCCCTGAAACTCATGCACTGAAACTCATGCACTGAAACTCATGCCCTGAATCTCATGCCTTGAAACTCCTGTCCTGAATCCCATGCACTGAAACTCACGCCGTGAATTACATGCCCTGAAACTCCTGTCCTGAATCTCATGCCCTGAAACTCATGCCCTGGATCCCATGCCGTGAAACTCAAGCCCTGATTCTCCTGCCCTGAAACTCATGCCCTGAATCTCATGCCTTGAAACTCCTGCCTCAAAATCATGCACTGAAACTCATGCACTGAATCACATGCCCTAAAACTCTTACCCTGAATCATCTGCCCAGAAACTCATTATCTGATTCACATTCCCTGAAATTCCTGCCCTGAATCTCATGCCTTGAAACTCCTGCCCTCAAACTCATGCACTGAAACTCATGCACTGAAACTCATGCCCTGAATCTCATGCCTTGAAACTCCTGTCCTGAATCTCATGCCCTGAAACTCATGCCCTGAATCCCATGCCCTGAAACTCAAGCCCTGATTCTCCTGCCCTGAAACTCATGCCCTGAATCTCATGCCTTGAAACTCCTGCCTCAAAATCATGCACTGAAACTCATGCACTGAAACTCATGCGCTGAATCACATGCCCAAAAACTCCTGCCCTAAATCATATCCCCAGAAACTCATTATCTGAATCACATGCCCTGAAATTCCTGCCCTGAATCTCATGCCCTGAAACTCATGCCCTGAATCTCATGCCTTGAAACTCCTGCCCTCAAACTCATGCACTGAAACTCATGCACTGAAACTCATGCCCTGAATCTCATGCCTTGAAACTCCTGTCCTGAATCTCATGCCCTGAAACTCATGCCCTAAATCTCATGCCCTGAAACTCCTGCACTGAAACTCATGCCCTGAAACTCATGCAGTGAATCTCATACCCTGAAACTCCTGCCCTGAAACTCATGCACTGAAACTCATTTCCTGAATCTCATGCCCTGAAACTCCTGCCCTGAAGCTCATGCACTGAAACTCATGCCCTGAATCACATGCCTTGAAACTCCTGCCCTGAATCATCTGCCCAGAAACTCATTATCTGAATAACATGCCCTGAAATTCCTGCCCTAAATCTCATGCCCTGAAACTCATGCCCTGAATCTCATGCCTTGAAACTCCTGTCCTGAATCTCATGCCCTGAAACTCATGCCCTGAATCCCATGCCCTGAAACTCAAGCCCTTATTCTCCTGCCCTGAAACTCATGCCCTGAATCTCATGCCTTGAAACTCCTGCCAGAAAATCATGCACTGAAACTCATGCACTGAAACTCATGCCCTGAATCACATGCCCTAAAACTCCTGCCCTGAATCAACTGCCCTGAAACTCATTATCTGAATCACATGCCCTGAAATTCCTGCCCTGAATCTCATGCCTTGAAACTCCTGCCCTCAAACTCATGTACTGAAACTCATGCACTGAAACTCATGCCCTGAATCTCATGCCTTGAAACTCCTGTCCTGAATCTCATGCCCTGAAACTCATGCCCTGAATCCCATGCCCTGAAACTCAAGCCCTGATTCTCCTGCCCTGAAACTCATGCCCTGAATCTCATGCCTTGAAACTCCTGCCTCAAAATCATGCACTGAAACTCATGCACTGAAACTCATGCCTGAATCCCATGCCCTAAAACTCCTGCCCTGAATCATCTCCCCAGAAACTCATTATCTGAATCACATGCCCTGAAATTCCTGCCCTGAATCTCATGCCCTGAAACTCATGCCGTGAATCTCATGCCTTGAAACTCCTGCCCTCAATCTCATGCACTGAAACTCATGCACTGAAACTCATGCCCTAAATCTCATGCCTTGAAACTCCTGTCCTGAATCTCATGCCCTGAAACTCATGCCCTGAATCACATGCCCTGAAACTCCTGCACTGAAACTCATGCCCTGAAACTCATGCACTGAATCTCATACCCTGAAACTCCTGCCCTGAAACTCATGCACAGAAACTCATGCCCTGAATCACATGCCCTAAAACTCCTGCCCTGAATCATCTGCCCAGAAACTCATTATCTGAATCACATGCCCTGAAATTCCTGCCCTAAATCTCATGCACTGAAACTCATGCCCTGAATCTCATGCCTTGAAACTCCTGCCTCAAAATCATGCACTGAAACTCATGCACTGAAACTCATGCCCTGAATCTCATGCCTTGAAACGCCTGTCCTGAATCTCATGCCCTGAAACTCATGCCCTGAATCCCATGCCCTGAAACTCAAGCCCTGATTCTCCTGCCCTGAAACTCATGCCCTGAATCTCATGCCTTGAAACTCCTGCCTCAAAATCATGCACTGAAACTCATGCACTGAAACTCATGCCCTGAATCACATGCCCTAAAACTCCTGCCTGGAATCATCTCCCCAGAAATTCATTATCTGAATCACATGCCCTGAAATTCCTGCCCTGAATCTCATGCCTTGAAACTCCTGCCCTCAAACTCATGCACTGAAACTCATGCCCTGAATATCATGCCTTGAAACTCCTGTCCTGAATCTCATGCCCTGAAACTCATGCCCTGAATCTCATGCCTTGAAACTCCTGCCCTCAAACTCATGCACTGAAACTCCTGCACTGAAACTCATGCCATGAATCTCATATCCTGAAACTCACGCCCTGATTTACATGCCCTGAAACTCCTGCCTTGAAACTTATGCCCTTAAACTCATGCCCTGAATCTCATGCCCTGAAACTAAAGCCCTGAATCACATGCCTTGAAAATCCTGCCCTCAAACTCATGCACTGAAACTCATGCACTTAAACTCATGCCCAGAATCTCATGCCTTGAAACTCCTGTCCTGAATCTCATGCCCTGAAACTCATGCCCTGAATCCCATGCCCTGAAACTCAAGCCCTGATTCTCCTGCCCTGAAACTCATGCCCTGAATCTCATGCCTTGAAACTCCTGCCTCAAAATCATGCACTGAAACTCATGCACTGAAACTCATGCCCTGAATCACATGCCCTAAAACTCCTGCCCTGAATCATCTGCCCAGAAACTCATTATCTGAATCACATGCCCTGAAATTCCTACCCTGAATCTCATGCCCTGAAACTCAAGCCCTGAATCTCATGCCTTGAAAATCCTGCCCTCAAACTCATGCACTGAAACTCATGCCCAGAATCACATGCCTTGAAACTCCTGTCCTGCATCTCATGCCCTGAATCTCATGCCCTGAATCCCATGCCCTGAAACTCAAGCCCTGATTCTCCTGCCCTGAAACTCATGCCCTGAATCTCATGCCTTGAAACTCCTGCCTCAAAATCATGCCCTGAATCTCATGCCCTGAAACTCATGCCCTGAAACTCCTGCCTTGAAACTCCTGCCCTGAATCACATGCCCTGAAACTCATGCCCTGAATCTCATGCTTTGAAATTCCTGCCCTCAAACTGATGCACTGAAACTCATGCAATGAAACTCATGCACTGAAACTCATGCCCTGAAACTCATGCACTGAATCTCATTTCCTGAAACTCCTGCCCTGAAACTCATGCACTGAAACTCATGCCCTGAATCACATGCCATAAAACTCCTGCCCTCAAACTCATGCACTGAAACTCATGCACTGAAACTCATGCCCTGATTCTCATGCCTTGAAACTCCTGTCCTGAATCTCATGCCCTGATACTCAAGCCCTGATTCTCCTGCCCTGAAACTCATGCCCTGAATCTCATGCGCAGAAACTAATGCCCTGAAACTCATGCACTGAATCTCATGCGCTAAATCTCATGACCTTAAGCTCAAGCCGTGAATATCCTGCTCTGAAACTCATGCCCTGAATCTCATGCCTTGAAACTCCTGCCCTCAAACTCATGCACTGAAACTCATGCCCTGAATCTCATGCCTTGAAACTCCTGGCCTCAAACTCATGCACTGAAACTCATGCACTGACACTCATGCCCTGAATCTCATGCCTTGAAACTCCTGTCCTGATTCTCATGCCCTGAAACTCATGCCCAGAATCCCATGCCCTGAAACTCAAGCCCTGATTCTCCTGCCCTGAAACTCATACCCTGAATCTCATGCCTTGAAACTCCTGCCTCAAAATCATGTCCTGAAACTCATGCACTGAAACTCATGCCCTGAATCACATGCCCTAAAACTCCTGCCCTGAATCAACTGCCCAGAAACTCATTATCTGAATCACATGCCCTGAAATTCCTGCCCTGAATCTCATGCCCTGAAACTCATGCCCTGAATCTCATGCCTTGAAACTCCTGCCCTCAAACTCATGCACTGAAACTCATGCACTGAAACTCATGCCCTGAATCTCATGCCTTGAAACTCCTGTCCTGAATCTCATGCCCTGAAACTCATGCCCTGAATCTCATGCCCTGAAATTCCTGCACTGAAACTCATACCCTGAAACTTCTGTCCTGAAATTCATGCACTGAAACTCATGTCCTGAATCACATGCCCTAAAACTCCTGCCCTGAATCATCTGCCCAGAAACTCATTATCTGAATCACATGCCCTGAAATTCCTGCCCTAAATCCCATGCCCTGAAACTCAAGCCCTGATTCTCCTGCCCTGAAACTCATGCCCTGAATCTCATGCCTTGAAACTCCTGCCTCAAAATCATGCACTGAAACTCATGCACTGAAACTCCTGTCCTTAATCATCTGCCTAGAAACTCATTATCTGAATCACATGCCCTGAAATTCCTGCCCTGAATCTCATGCCCTGAAACTCATGCCCTGAATCTCATGCCTTGAAACTCCTGTCCTGAATCTCATGCCCTGAAACTCATGCCCTGAATCCCATGCCCTGAAACTCCTGCCTCAAAATCATGCACTGAAACTCATGCACTGAATCTCATGCCTTGAAACTCCTGCCTCAAAATCATGCACTGAAACTCATGCACTGAAACTCATGCCCTGAATCACATGTCCTAAAACTCCTGCCCTGAATCATCTCTCCAGAAACTCCTTATCTGAATCACATGCCCTGAAATTCCTGCCCTGAATCTCATGCCCTGAAACTCATGCCCTGAATCTCATGCCTTGAAACTCCTGCCCTGAAACTCATGCACTGAAACTCATGCACTGAAACTCATGCCCTGAATCTCATGCCTTGAAACTCCTGTCCTGAATCTCATGCCCTGAAACTTATGCCCTGAATCTCATGCCCTGAAACTCAAGCCCTGATTCTCCTGCCCTGAAACTCCTGCACTGAAACTCATGCCATGAATCTCATATCCTGAAACTCACGCCCTGAATTACATGCCCTGAAACTCCTGCCCTGAAACTCATGCCCTTAAACTCATGCCCTGAATCTCATGCCCTGAAACTCAAGCCCTGATTCTCCTGCCCTGAAACTCATGCCCTGAATCTCATGCCCTGAAACTTCTGCCCTGAAACTCATGCACTGAATATCATACCCTGAAACTTCTGCCCTGAAACTCATGCACTGAAACTCATGCCCTGAATCACATGCCCTAAAACTCCTGCCCTGAATCATCTGCCCAGAAACTCATTATCTGAATCACATGCCCTGAAATTCCTGCCCTAAATCTCATGCCCTGAAACTCATGCTCTGAATCTCATGCCTTGAAACTCCTGCCCTCAAACTCATGCACTGAAACTCATGCACTGAAACTCATGCCCTGAATCTCATGCCTTGAAACTCCTGCCCTCAAACTCATGCACTGAAACTCATGCACTGACATTCATGCCCTGAATCTCATGCCTTGAAACTCCTGTCCTGATTCTCATGCCCTGAAACTCATGCCCTGAATCCCATGCCCTGAAACTCAAGCCCTGATTCTCCTGCCCTGAAACTCATGCCGTGAATCTCATGCCTTGAAACTCCTGCTTCAAAATCATGTCCTGAAACTCATGCACTGAAACTCATGCCCTGAATCACATGCCCTAAAACTCCTGCCCTGAATCATCTCCCCAGAAACTCATTATCTGAATCACATGCCCTGAAATTCCTTCCCTGAATCTCATGCCCTGAAACTCATGCCCTGAATCTCATGCCTTGAAACTCCTGCCCTCAAACTCATGCACTGAAACTCATGCACTGAAACTCATGCCCTGAATCTCATGCCTTGAAACTCCTGTCCAGAATCTCATGCCCTGAAACTCATGCCCTGAATCCCATGCCCTGAAACTCAAGCCCTGATTCTCCTGCCCTGAAACTCATGCCCTGAATCTCATGCCTTGAAACACCTGAATCAAAATCATGCACTGAAACTCATGCACTGAAACTCATGCCCTGAATCACATGCCCTAAAACTCCTGCCTGGAATCATCTCCCCAGAAACTCATTATCTGAATCACATGCCCTGAAATTCCTGCCCTGAATCTCATGCCCTGAAACTCATGCCCTGAATCTCATGCCTTGAAACTCCTGCCCTCAAACTCATGCACTGAAACTCATGCACTGAAACTCATGCCCTGAATCTCATGCCTTGAAAATCCTGTCCTGAATCTCATGCCCTGAAACTCCTGCCCTCAAACTCATGCACTGAAACTCCTGCACTGAAACTCATGCCATGAATCTCATATCCTGAAACTCACGCCCTGATTTACATGCCCTGAAACTCCTGCCTTGAAACTTATGCCCTTAAACTCATGCCCTGAATCTCATGCCCTGAAACTAAAGCCCTGAATCACATGCCTTGAAAATCCTGCCCTCAAACTCATGCACTGAAACTCATGCACTTAAACTCATGCCCAGAATCTCATGCCTTGAAACTCCTGTCCTGAATCTCATGCCCTGAAACTCATGCCCTGAATCCCATGCCCTGAAACTCAAGCCCTGATTCTCCTGCCCTGAAACTCATGCCCTGAATCTCATGCCTTGAAACTCCTGCCTCAAAATCATGCACTGAAACTCATGCACTGAAACTCATGCCCTGAATCACATGCCCTAAAACTCCTGCCCTGAATCATCTGCCCAGAAACTCATTATCTGAATCACATGCCCTGAAATTCCTACCCTGAATCTCATGCCCTGAAACTCAAGCCCTGAATCTCATGCCTTGAAAATCCTGCCCTCAAACTCATGCACTGAAACTCATGCCCAGAATCACATGCCTTGAAACTCCTGTCCTGCATCTCATGCCCTGAATCTCATGCCCTGAATCCCATGCCCTGAAACTCAAGCCCTGATTCTCCTGCCCTGAAACTCATGCCCTGAATCTCATGCCTTGAAACTCCTGCCTCAAAATCATGCCCTGAATCTCATGCCCTGAAACTCATGCCCTGAAACTCCTGCCTTGAAACTCCTGCCCTGAATCACATGCCCTGAAACTCATGCCCTGAATCTCATGCTTTGAAATTCCTGCCCTCAAACTGATGCACTGAAACTCATGCAATGAAACTCATGCACTGAAACTCATGCCCTGAAACTCATGCACTGAATCTCATTTCCTGAAACTCCTGCCCTGAAACTCATGCACTGAAACTCATGCCCTGAATCACATGCCATAAAACTCCTGCCCTCAAACTCATGCACTGAAACTCATGCACTGAAACTCATGCCCTGATTCTCATGCCTTGAAACTCCTGTCCTGAATCTCATGCCCTGATACTCAAGCCCTGATTCTCCTGCCCTGAAACTCATGCCCTGAATCTCATGCGCAGAAACTAATGCCCTGAAACTCATGCACTGAATCTCATGCGCTAAATCTCATGACCTTAAGCTCAAGCCGTGAATATCCTGCTCTGAAACTCATGCCCTGAATCTCATGCCTTGAAACTCCTGCCCTCAAACTCATGCACTGAAACTCATGCCCTGAATCTCATGCCTTGAAACTCCTGGCCTCAAACTCATGCACTGAAACTCATGCACTGACACTCATGCCCTGAATCTCATGCCTTGAAACTCCTGTCCTGATTCTCATGCCCTGAAACTCATGCCCAGAATCCCATGCCCTGAAACTCAAGCCCTGATTCTCCTGCCCTGAAACTCATACCCTGAATCTCATGCCTTGAAACTCCTGCCTCAAAATCATGTCCTGAAACTCATGCACTGAAACTCATGCCCTGAATCACATGCCCTAAAACTCCTGCCCTGAATCAACTGCCCAGAAACTCATTATCTGAATCACATGCCCTGAAATTCCTGCCCTGAATCTCATGCCCTGAAACTCATGCCCTGAATCTCATGCCTTGAAACTCCTGCCCTCAAA
Source organism: Mobula birostris (assembly GCF_030028105.1). Lineage (NCBI taxonomy): Eukaryota > Metazoa > Chordata > Chondrichthyes > Myliobatiformes > Myliobatidae > Mobula > Mobula birostris. The sequence continues at coordinate 250,647 of NW_027278286.1, forward strand.
CTCATGCACTGAAACTCATGCACTGAAACTCATGCCCTGAATCTCATGCCTTGAAACTCCTGTCCTGAATCTCATGCCCTGAAACTCATGCCCTGAATCTCATGCCCTGAAATTCCTGCACTGAAACTCATACCCTGAAACTTCTGTCCTGAAATTCATGCACTGAAACTCATGTCCTGAATCACATGCCCTAAAACTCCTGCCCTGAATCATCTGCCCAGAAACTCATTATCTGAATCACATGCCCTGAAATTCCTGCCCTAAATCTCATGCCCTGAAACTCATGCCCTGGATCTCATGCCTTGAAACTCCTGCCCTCAAACTCATGCACTGAAACTCACGCCCTGAATCTCATGCCTTGAAACCCCTGTCCTGAAACTCATGCCCTGAAATTCATGCCCTGAATCCCATGCCCTGAAACTCAAGCCCTGATTCTCCTGCCCTGAAACTCATGCCCTGAATCTCATGCCTTGAAACTCCTGCCTCAAAATCATGCACTGAAACTCATGCACTGAAACTCCTGTCCTTAATCATCTGCCTAGAAACTCATTATCTGAATCACATGCCCTGAAATTCCTGCCCTGAATCTCATGCCCTGAAACTCATGCCCTGAATCTCATGCCTTGAAACTCCTGTCCTGAATCTCATGCCCTGAAACTCATGCCCTGAATCCCATGCCCTGAAACTCCTGCCTCAAAATCATGCACTGAAACTCATGCACTGAATCTCATGCCTTGAAACTCCTGCCTCAAAATCATGCACTGAAACTCATGCACTGAAACTCATGCCCTGAATCACATGTCCTAAAACTCCTGCCCTGAATCATCTCTCCAGAAACTCCTTATCTGAATCACATGCCCTGAAATTCCTGCCCTGAATCTCATGCCCTGAAACTCATGCCCTGAATCTCATGCCTTGAAACTCCTGCCCTGAAACTCATGCACTGAAACTCATGCACTGAAACTCATGCCCTGAATCTCATGCCTTGAAACTCCTGTCCTGAATCTCATGCCCTGAAACTTATGCCCTGAATCTCATGCCCTGAAACTCAAGCCCTGATTCTCCTGCCCTGAAACTCCTGCACTGAAACTCATGCCATGAATCTCATATCCTGAAACTCACGCCCTGAATTACATGCCCTGAAACTCCTGCCCTGAAACTCATGCCCTTAAACTCATGCCCTGAATCTCATGCCCTGAAACTCAAGCCCTGATTCTCCTGCCCTGAAACTCATGCCCTGAATCTCATGCCCTGAAACTTCTGCCCTGAAACTCATGCACTGAATATCATACCCTGAAACTTCTGCCCTGAAACTCATGCACTGAAACTCATGCCCTGAATCACATGCCCTAAAACTCCTGCCCTGAATCATCTGCCCAGAAACTCATTATCTGAATCACATGCCCTGAAATTCCTGCCCTAAATCTCATGCCCTGAAACTCATGCTCTGAATCTCATGCCTTGAAACTCCTGCCCTCAAACTCATGCACTGAAACTCATGCACTGAAACTCATGCCCTGAATCTCATGCCTTGAAACTCCTGCCCTCAAACTCATGCACTGAAACTCATGCACTGACATTCATGCCCTGAATCTCATGCCTTGAAACTCCTGTCCTGATTCTCATGCCCTGAAACTCATGCCCTGAATCCCATGCCCTGAAACTCAAGCCCTGATTCTCCTGCCCTGAAACTCATGCCGTGAATCTCATGCCTTGAAACTCCTGCTTCAAAATCATGTCCTGAAACTCATGCACTGAAACTCATGCCCTGAATCACATGCCCTAAAACTCCTGCCCTGAATCATCTCCCCAGAAACTCATTATCTGAATCACATGCCCTGAAATTCCTTCCCTGAATCTCATGCCCTGAAACTCATGCCCTGAATCTCATGCCTTGAAACTCCTGCCCTCAAACTCATGCACTGAAACTCATGCACTGAAACTCATGCCCTGAATCTCATGCCTTGAAACTCCTGTCCAGAATCTCATGCCCTGAAACTCATGCCCTGAATCCCATGCCCTGAAACTCAAGCCCTGATTCTCCTGCCCTGAAACTCATGCCCTGAATCTCATGCCTTGAAACACCTGAATCAAAATCATGCACTGAAACTCATGCACTGAAACTCATGCCCTGAATCACATGCCCTAAAACTCCTGCCTGGAATCATCTCCCCAGAAACTCATTATCTGAATCACATGCCCTGAAATTCCTGCCCTGAATCTCATGCCCTGAAACTCATGCCCTGAATCTCATGCCTTGAAACTCCTGCCCTCAAACTCATGCACTGAAACTCATGCACTGAAACTCATGCCCTGAATCTCATGCCTTGAAAATCCTGTCCTGAATCTCATGCCCTGAAACTCATGCCCTGAATCTCATGCCCTGAAACTCCTGCACTGAAACTCATGCCATGAATCTCATATCCTGAAACTCACGCCCTGATTTACATGCCCTGAAACTCCTGCCCTGAAACTTATGCCCTTAAACTCATGCCCTGAATCTCATGCCCTGAAACTCAAGCCCTGAATCTCATGCCTTGAAAATCCTGCCCTCAAACTCATGCACTGAAACTCATGCACTTAAACTCATGCCCAGAATCTCATGCCTTGAAACTCCTGTCCTGAATCTCATGCCCTGAAACTCATGCCCTGAATCCCATGCCCTGAAACTCAAGCCCTGATTCTCCTGCCCTGAAACTCATGCCCTGAATCTCATGCCTTGAAACTCCTGCCTCAAAATCATGTCCTGAAACTCATGCACTGAAACTCATGCCCTGAATCACATGCCCTAAAACTCCTGCCCTGAATCATCTGCCCAGAAACTCATTATCTGAATCACATGCCCTGAAATTCCTGCCCTGAATCTCATGCCCTGAAACTCATGCCCTGAATCTCATGCCTTGAAACTCCTGCCCTCAAACTCATGCACTGAAACTCATGCACTGAAACTCATGCCCTGAATCTCATGCCTTGAAACTCCTGTCCTGAATCTCATGCCCTGAAACTCATGCCCTGAATCTCATGCCCTGAAATTCCTGCACTGAAACTCATACCCTGAAACTTCTGTCCTGAAATTCATGCACTGAAACTCATGTCCTGAATCACATGCCCTAAAACTCCTGCCCTGAATCATCTGCCCAGAAACTCATTATCTGAATCACATGCCCTGAAATTCCTGCCCTAAATCTCATGCCCTGAAACTCATGCCCTGGATCTCATGCCTTGAAACTCCTGCCCTCAAACTCATGCACTGAAACTCATGCACTGAAACTCATGCCCTGAATCTCATGCCTTGAAACTCCTGTCCTGAATCTCATGCCCTGAAACTCATGCCCTGAATCTCATGCCCTGAAACTCAAGCCCTGATTCTCCTGCCCTGAAACTCCTGCACTGAAACTCATGCCATGAATCTCATATCCTGAAACTCACGCCCTGAATTACATGCCCTGAAACTCCTGCCCTGAAACTCATGCCCTTAAACTCATGCCCTGAATCTCATGCCCTGAAACTCAAGCCCTGATTCTCCTGCCCTGAAACTCATGCCCTGAATCTCATGCCCTGAAACTTCTGCCCTGAAACTCATGCACTGAATATCATACCCTGAAACTCCTGCCCTGAAACTCATGCACTGAAACTCATGCCCTGAATCATATGCCCTAAATCTCCTGCCCTGAATCATCTCCCCAGAAACTCATTATCTGAATCACATGCCCTGAAATTCCTTCCCTGAATCTCATGCCCTGAAACTCATGCCCTGAATCTCATGCCTTGAAACTCCTGCCATCAAACTCATGCACTGAAACTCATGCACTGAAACTCATGCCCTGAATCTCATGCCTTGAAACTCCTGTCCTGAATCTCATGCCCTGAAACTCATGCCCTGAATCCCATGCCCTGAAACTAAAGCCCTGATTCTCCTGTCCTGAAACTCATGCCCTGAATCTCATGCCTTGAAACTCCTGCCTCAAAATCATGCACTGAAACTCATGCACTGAAACTCATGCCCTGAATCACATGCCCTAAAACTCCTGCCTGGAATCATCACCCCAGAAACTCATTATCTGAATCACATGCCCTGAAATTCCTGCCCTGAAACTCATGCCCTGAACTCATGCCCTGAATCTCATGCCTTGAAACTCCTGCCCTCAAACTCATGCACTGAAACTCATGCACTGAAACTCATGCCCTGAATCTCATGCCTTGAAACTCCTGTCCTGAATCTCATGCCCTGAAACTCATGCCCTGAATCTCATGCCCTGAAACTCCTGCACTGAAACTCATGCCATGAATCTCATATCCTGAAACTCACGCCCTGATTTACATGCCCTGAAACTCCTGCCCTGAAACTTATGCCCTTAAACTCATGCCCTGAATCTCATGCCCTGAAACTCATGCCCTGAATCTCATGCCCTGAAACTCCTGCACTGAAACTCATGCCATGAATCTCATATCCTGAAACTCACGCCCTGATTTACATGCCCTGAAACTCCTGCCCTGAAACTTATGCCCTTAAACTCATGCCCTGAATCTCATGCCCTGAAACTCAAGCCCTGAATCTCATGCCTTGAAAATCCTGCCCTCAAACTCATGCACTGAAACTCATGCACTTAAACTCATGCCAGAATCTCATGCCTTGAAACTCCTGTCCTGAATCTCATGCCCTGAAACTCATGCCCTGAATCCCATGCCCTGAAACTCAAGCCCTGATTCTCCTGCCCTGAAACTCATGCCCTGAATCTCATGCCTTGAAACTCCTGCCTCAAAATCATGCACTGAAATTCATGCACTGAAACTCATGCCCTGAATCACATGCCCTAAAACTCCTGCCCTAAATCATCTGCCCAGAAACTCATTATCTGAATCACATGCGTTGAAATTCCTGCCCTGAATCTCATGCCCTGAAACTCATGCCCTGAATCTCATGCCTTGAAACTCCTGCCCTCAAACTCATGCACTGAAACTCATGCACTGAAACTCATGCCCTGAATCTCATGCCTTGAAACTCCTGTCCAGAATCTCATGCCCTGAAACTCATGCCCTGAATCCCATGCCCTGAAACTCAAGCCCTGATTCTCCTGCCCTGAAACTCATGCCCTGAATCTCATGCCTTGAAACACCTGAATCAAAATCATGCACTGAAACTCATGCACTGAAACTCATGCCCTGAATCACATGCCCTAAAACTCCTGCCTGGAATCATCTCCCCAGAAACTCATTATCTGAATCACATGCCCTGAAATTCCTGCCCTGAATCTCATGCCCTGAAACTCATGCCCTGAATCTCATGCCTTGAAACTCCTGCCCTCAAACTCATGCACTGAAACTCATGCACTGAAACTCATGCCCTGAATCTCATGCCTTGAAAATCCTGTCCTGAATCTCATGCCCTGAAACTCATGCCCTGAATCTCATGCCCTGAAACTCCTGCACTGAAACTCATGCCATGAATCTCATATCCTGAAACTCACGCCCTGATTTACATGCCCTGAAACTCCTGCCCTGAAACTTATGCCCTTAAACTCATGCCCTGAATCTCATGCCCTGAAACTCAAGCCCTGAATCTCATGCCTTGAAAATCCTGCCCTCAAACTCATGCACTGAAACTCATGCACTTAAACTCATGCCCAGAATCTCATGCCTTGAAACTCCTGTCCTGAATCTCATGCCCTGAAACTCATGCCCTGAATCCCATGCCCTGAAACTCAAGCCCTGATTCTCCTGCCCTGAAACTCATGCCCTGAATCTCATGCCTTGAAACTCCTGCCTCAAAATCATGTCCTGAAACTCATGCACTGAAACTCATGCCCTGAATCACATGCCCTAAAACTCCTGCCCTGAATCATCTGCCCAGAAACTCATTATCTGAATCACATGCCCTGAAATTCCTGCCCTGAATCTCATGCCCTGAAACTCATGCCCTGAATCTCATGCCTTGAAACTCCTGCCCTCAAACTCATGCACTGAAACTCATGCACTGAAACTCATGCCCTGAATCTCATGCCTTGAAACTCCTGTCCTGAATCTCATGCCCTGAAACTCATGCCCTGAATCTCATGCCCTGAAATTCCTGCACTGAAACTCATACCCTGAAACTTCTGTCCTGAAATTCATGCACTGAAACTCATGTCCTGAATCACATGCACTAAAACTCCTGCCCTGAATCATCTGCCCAGAAACTCATTATCTGAATCACATGCCCTGAAATTCCTGCCCTAAATCTCATGCCCTGAAACTCATGCCCTGGATCTCATGCCTTGAAACTCCTGCCCTCAAACTCATGCACTGAAACTCATGCACTGAAACTCATGCCCTGAATCTCATGCCTTGAAACTCCTGTCCTGAATCTCATGCCCTGAAACTCATGCCCTGAATCTCATGCCCTGAAACTCAAGCCCTGATTCTCCTGCCCTGAAACTCCTGCACTGAAACTCATGCCATGAATCTCATATCCTGAAACTCACGCCCTGAATTACATGCCCTGAAACTCCTGCCCTGAAACTCATGCCCTTAAACTCATGCCCTGAATCTCATGCCCTGAAACTCAAGCCCTGATTCTCCTGCCCTGAAACTCATGCCCTGAATCTCATGCCCTGAAACTTCTGCCCTGAAACTCATGCACTGAATATCATACCCTGAAACTCCTGCCCTGAAACTCATGCACTGAAACTCATGCCCTGAATCATATGCCCTAAATCTCCTGCCCTGAATCATCTCCCCAGAAACTCATTATCTGAATCACATGCCCTGAAATTCCTTCCCTGAATCTCATGCCCTGAAACTCATGCCCTGAATCTCATGCCTTGAAACTCCTGCCATCAAACTCATGCACTGAAACTCATGCACTGAAACTCATGCCCTGAATCTCATGCCTTGAAACTCCTGTCCTGAATCTCATGCCCTGAAACTCATGCCCTGAATCCCATGCCCTGAAACTAAAGCCCTGATTCTCCTGTCCTGAAACTCATGCCCTGAATCTCATGCCTTGAAACTCCTGCCTCAAAATCATGCACTGAAACTCATGCACTGAAACTCATGCCCTGAATCACATGCCCTAAAACTCCTGCCTGGAATCATCACCCCAGAAACTCATTATCTGAATCACATGCCCTGAAATTCCTGCCCTGAAACTCATGCCCTGAACTCATGCCCTGAATCTCATGCCTTGAAACTCCTGCCCTCAAACTCATGCACTGAAACTCATGCACTGAAACTCATGCCCTGAATCTCATGCCTTGAAACTCCTGTCCTGAATCTCATGCCCTGAAACTCATGCCCTGAATCTCATGCCCTGAAACTCCTGCACTGAAACTCATGCCATGAATCTCATATCCTGAAACTCACGCCCTGATTTACATGCCCTGAAACTCCTGCCCTGAAACTTATGCCCTTAAACTCATGCCCTGAATCTCATGCCCTGAAACTCATGCCCTGAATCTCATGCCCTGAAACTCCTGCACTGAAACTCATGCCATGAATCTCATATCCTGAAACTCACGCCCTGATTTACATGCCCTGAAACTCCTGCCCTGAAACTTATGCCCTTAAACTCATGCCCTGAATCTCATGCCCTGAAACTCAAGCCCTGAATCTCATGCCTTGAAAATCCTGCCCTCAAACTCATGCACTGAAACTCATGCACTTAAACTCATGCCCAGAATCTCATGCCTTGAAACTCCTGTCCTGAATCTCATGCCCTGAAACTCATGCCCTGAATCCCATGCCCTGAAACTCAAGCCCTGATTCTCCTGCCCTGAAACTCATGCCCTGAATCTCATGCCTTGAAACTCCTGCCTCAAAATCATGCACTGAAATTCATGCACTGAAACTCATGCCCTGAATCACATGCCCTAAAACTCCTGCCCTAAATCATCTGCCCAGAAACTCATTATCTGAATCACATGCGTTGAAATTCCTGCCCTGAATCTCATGCCCTGAAACTCAAGCCCTGATTCTCCTGCCCTGAAACTCATGCCCTGAATCTCATGCCTTGAAACTCCTGCCTCAAAATCATTTACTGAAACTCATGCACTGAAACTCATGCCCTGAATCACATGCCCTAAAACTCCTGCCCTGAATCATCTGCCCAGAAACTCATTATCTGAATCACATGCCCTGAAATTCCTGCCCTGAATCTCATGCCCTGAAACTCAAGCCCTGAATCTCATGCCTTAAAAATCCTGCCCTCAAACTCATGCACTGAAACTCATGCCCAGAATCTCATGCCTTGAAACTCCTGTCCTGAATCTCATGCCCTGAAACTCATACCCTGAATCCCATGCCCTGAAACTCAAGCCCTGATTCTCCTGCCCTGAAACTCATGCCCTGAATCTCATGCCTTGAAACTCCTGCCTCAAAATCATGCACTGAAATTCATGCACTGAAACTCATGCCCTGAATCACATGCCCTAAACCTCCTGCCCTAAATCATCTGCCCAGAAACTCATTATCTGAATCACATGCGTTGAAATTCCTGCCCTGAATCTCATGCCCTGAAACTCATGCCCTGAATCTCATGCCCTGAAACTTCTGCCCTGAAACTCATGCACTGAATCTCATGCGCTAAATCTCATGACCTTAAACTCAAGCCGTGAATATCCTGCACTGAAACTCATGTCCTGAATCTCATGCCTTGAAACTCCTGCCCACAAACTCATGCACTGAAACTCATGCACTGAAACTCATGCCCTGAATCTCATGCCTTGAAACTCCTGCCCTCAAACTCATGCTCTGAAACTCATGCAATGAAACTCCTGTCCTGATTCTCATGCCCTGAAACTCATGCCCTGAATCCCATGCCCTGAAACTCAAGCCCTGATTCTCCTGCCATGAAACTCATGCCCTGAATCTCATGCCTTGAAACTCCTGCCTCAAAATCATGTCCTGAAACTCATGCACTGAAACTCATGCCCTGAATCACATGCCCTAAAACTCCTGCCTGAATCATCTCCCCAGAAACTCATTATCTGAATCACATGCCCTGAAATTCCTGCCCTGAATCTCATGCCTTGAAACTCATGCCCTGAATCTCATGCCTTGAAACTCCTGCCCTCAAACTCATGCACTGAAACTCATGCACTGAAACTCATGCCCTGAATCTCATGCCTTGAAACTCCTGTCCTGAATCTCATGCCCTGAAACTCATGCCCTGAATCTCATGCCCTGAAACTCCTGCACTGAAACTCATACCCTGAAACTCCTGTCCTGAAACACATGCACTGAAACTCATGCCCTGAATCACATGCCCTAAAACTCCTGCCCTGAATCATCTGCCCAGAAACTCATTATCTGAATAACATGCCCTGAAATTCCTGCCCTGAATCTCATGCCCTGAAACTCATGCCCTGAATCTCATGCCTTGAAACTCCTGCCCTCAAACTCATGCACTGAAACTCATGCACTGAAACTCATGCCCTGAATCTCATGCCTTGAAACTCCTGTCCTGAATCTCATGCCCTGAAACTCATGCCCTGAATCTCATGCCCTGAAACTCCTGCACTGAAACTCATACCCTGAAACTCCTGTCCTGAAATTCATGCACTGAAACTCATGTCCTGAATCACATGCCCTAAAACTCCTGCCCTGAATCATCTGCCCAGAAACTCATTATCTGAATCACATGCCCTGAAATTCTTGCCCTAAATCTCATGCCCTGAAACTCATGCCCTGAATCTCATGCCTTGAAACTCCTGTCCTGAATCTCATGCCCTGAAATTCATGCCCTGAATCCCATGCCCTGAAACTCAAGCCCTGATTCTCCTGCCCTGAAACTCATGCCCTGAATCTCATGCCTTGAAACTCCTGCCTCAAAATCATGCACTGAAACTCATGCACTGAAACTCCTGCCCTTAATCATCTGCCTAGAAACTCATTATCTGAATCACATGCCCTGAAATTCCTGCCCCGAATCTCATGCCCTGAAACTCATGCCCTGAATCTCATGCCTTGAAACTCCTGTCCTGAATCCCATGCCCTGAAACTCATGCCCTGAATCCCATGCCCTGAAACTCAAGCCCTGATTCTCCTGCCCTGAAACTCAAGCCCTGAATCTCATGCCTTGAAAATCCTGCCCTCAAACTCATGCACTGAAGCTCATGCACTGAAAGTCATGCCCAGAATCTCATGCCTTGAAACTCCTGTCCTGAATCTCATGCCCTGAAACTCATGCCCTGAATCCCATGCCCTGAAACTCAAGCCCTGATTCTCCTGTCCTGAAACTCATGCCCTGAATCACATGCCCTAAAACTCCTGCCCTGAATCATCTGCCCAGAAACTCATTATCTGAATCACATGCCCTGAAATTCCTGCCCTGAATCTCATGCCCTGAAACTCAAGCCCTGAATCTCATGCCTTAAAAATCCTGCCCTCAAACTCATGCACTAAAACTCATGCCCTGAAACTCATGCCCTGAATCCCATGCCCTGAAACTCAAGCCCTGATTCTCCTGCCCTGAAACTCATGCCCTGAATCTCATGCCTTGAAACTCCTGCCTCAAAATCATGCACTGAAACTCATGCACTGAAACTCATGCCCTGAATCACATGCCCTAAAACTCCTGCCCTGAATCATCTGCCCAGAAACTCATTATCTGAATCACATGCTCTGAAATTCCTGCCCTGAATCTCATGCCCTGAAACTCATGCCCTGAATCTCATGCCCTGAAACTTCTGCCCTGAAACTCATGCACTGAATCTCATGTGCTAAATCTCATGACCTTAAACTCAAGCCGTGAATATCCTGCCCTGAAACTCATGCCCTGAATCTCATGCCTTGAAACTCCTGCCCTCAAACTCATGCACTGAAACTCATGCCCTGAATCTCATGCCTTGAAACTCCAGCCCTCAAACTCATGCTCTGAAACTCATGCATTGAAACTCCTGTCCTGATTCTCACGCCATGAAACTCATGCCCTGAATCCGATGCCCTGAAACTCAAGCCCTGATTCTCCTGCCCTGAAACTCATGCCCTGAATCTCATGCCTTGAAACTCCTGCCTCAAAATCATGTCCTGAAACTCATGCACTGAAACTCATGCCCTGAATCACATTCCCTAAAACTCCTGCCCTGAATCATCTCCCCAGAAACTCATTATCTGAATCACATGCCCTGAAATTCCTGCCCTGAATCTGATGCCCTGAAACTCATGCCCTGAATCTCATGCCTTGAAACTCCTGCCCTCAAACTCATGCACTGAAACTCATGCACTGAAACTCATGCCCTGAATCTCATGCCTTGAAACTCCTGTCCTGAATCTCATGCCCTGAAACTCATGCCCTGAATCTCATGCCCTGAAACTCCTGCACTGAAACTCATACCCTGAAACTCCTGTCCTGAAACACATGCACTGAAACTCATGCCCTGAATCACATGCCCTAAAACTCCTGCCCTGAATCATCTGCCCAGAAACTCATTATCTGAATCACATGCCCTGAAATTCCTGCACTAAATCTCATGCCCTGAAACTCATGCCCTGGATCTCATGCCTTGAAACTCCTGCCCTCAAACTCATGCACTGAAACTCATGCCCTGAATCTCATGCCTTGAAACTCCTGTCCTGAATCTCATGCCCTGAAATTCATGCCCTGAATCCCATGCCCTGAAACTCAAGCCCTGATTCTCCTGCCCTGAAACTCATGCCCTGAATCTCATGCCTTGAAACTCCTGCCTCAAAATCATGCACTGAAACTCATGCACTGAAACTCCTGTCCTTAATCATCTGCCCAGAAACTCATTATCTGAATCACATGCCCTGAAATTCCTGCCCTGAATCTCATGCCCTGAAACTCATGCCCTGAATCTCATACCTTGAAACTCCTGTCCTGAATCTCATGCCCTGAAACTCATGCCCTGAATCCCATGCCCTGAAACTCAAGCCCCGATTCTCCTGCCCTGAAACCCAAGCCCTGAATCTCATGCCTTGAAACTCCTGCCTCAAAATCATGCACTGAAACTCATGCACTGAAACTCATGCCCTGAATCACATGCCCTAAAACTCCTGCCCTGAATCATCTCCCCAGCAACTCCTTATCTGAATCACATGCCCTGAAATTCCTGCCCTGAATCTCATGCCCTGAAACTCATGCCCTGAAGCTCATGCCCTGAATCTCAAGCCCTGATTCTCCTGCCCTGAAACTCCTGCCCTGAAACTCATGCCCTGAATCTCATGCCCTGGAACTTCTGCCCTGAATCTCATGCACTGAATCTCATACCCTGAAACTCCTGCCCTGAAACTCATGCACTGAAACTCATGCCCTGAATCACATGCCCTAAATCTCCTGCCCTCAATCATCTGCCCAGAAACTCATTATCTGAATCACATGCCCTGAAATTCCTGCCCTAAATCTCATGCCCTGAAACTCATGCCCTGAATCTCATGCCTTGAAACTCCTGCCCTCAAACTCATGCACTGAAACTCATGCACTGACACTCATGCCCTGAATCTCATGCCTTGAAACTCCTGTCCTGATTCTCATGCCCTGAAACTCATGCCCTGAATCCCATGCCCTGAAACTCAAGCCCTGATTCTCCTGCCCTGAAACTCATGCCCTGAATCTCATGCCTAGAAACTCCTGCTTCAAAATCATGTCCTGAAACTCATGCACTGAAACTCATGCCCTGAATCACATGCCCTAAATCTCCTGCCCTGAATCATCTCCCCAGAAACTCATTATCTGAATCACATGCCCTGAAATTCCTGCCCTGAATCTCATGCCCTGAAACTCATGCCCTGAATCTCATGCCTTGAAACTCCTGCCCTCAAACTCATGCACTGAAACTCATGCACTGAAACTCATGCCCTGAATCTCATGCCTTGAAACTCCTGTCCTGAATCTCATGCCCTGAAACTCATGCCCTGAATCTCATGACCTGAAACTCCTGCACTGAAACTCATACCCTGAAACTCCTGTCCTGAAACTCATGCACTGAAACTCATGCCCTGAATCACATGCCCTAAAACTCCTGCCCTGAATCATCTGCCCAGAAACTCATTATCTGAATCACATTCCCTGAAATTCCTGCCCTAAATCTCATGCCCTGAAACTCATGCCCTGGATCTCATGCCTTGAAACTCCTGCCCTCAAACTCATGCACTGAAACTCATGCCCTGAATCTCATGCCTTGAAACTCCTGTCCTGAATCTCATGCCCTGAAAGTCATGCCCTGAATCCAATGCCCTGAAACTCAAGCCTTGATTCTCCTGCCCTGAAACGCATGCCCTGAATCTCATGCCTTGAAACTCCTGCCTCAAAATCATGCACTGAAACTCATGCACTGAAACTCCTGTCCTTAATCATCTGCCCAGAAACTCATTATCTGAATCACATGCCCTGAAATTCCTGCACTGAATCTCATGCCATGAAACTCATGCCCTGAATCTCATGCCTTGAAACTCCTGTCCTGAATCTCATGCCCTGAAACTCATGCCCTGAATCCCATGCCCTGAAACTCAAGCCCTGATTCTCCTGCCCTGAAACTCATGCCCTGAATCTCATGCCTTGAAACTCCTGGATCAAAATCATGCACTGAAACTCATGCACTGAAACACATGCCCTGAATTACATGTCCTAAAACTCCTGCCCTGAATCATCTCCCCAGAAACTCCTTACCTGAATCACATGCCCTGAAATTCCTGCCCTGAATCTCATGCCCTGAAACTCATGCCCTGAATCTCATGCCTTGAAACTACTGCCCTCAAACTCATGCCCTGAAACTCATGCCCTGAATCTCATGCCCTGAAACTCAAGCCCTGATTCTCCTGCCCTGAAACTCCTGCACTGAAACTCATGCCATGAATCTCATATCCTGAAACTCACGCCCTGAATTACATGCCCTGAAACTCCTGCCCTGAAACTCATGCCCTTAAACTCATGCCCTGAATCACATGCCCTAAAACTCCTGCCCTGAATCATCTGCCCAGAAACTCATTATCTGAATCACATGCCCTGAAACTCCTGTCCTGAAACTCATGCACTGAAACTCATGCCCTGAATCTCATGCCTTGAAACTCCTGCCCTCAAACTCATGCACTGAAACTCATGCACTGAAACTCATGCCCTGAATCTCATGCCTTGAAACTCCTGCCTCAAAATCATGCCCTGAAACTCATGCACTGAAACTCATGCCCTCAATCACATGCCCTAAAACTCCTGCCCTGAATTATCTCCCCAGAAACTCATTATCTGAATCACATGCCCTGAAATTCCTGCCCTGAATCTCATGCACTGAAACTCATGCCCTGAATCTCATGCCTTGAAACTCCTGCCCTCAAACTCATGCACTGAAACTCATGCACTGAAACTCATACCCTGAATCTCATGCCGTGAAACTCCTGTCCTGAATCTCATGCCCTGAAACTCATACCCTGAATCTCATGCCCTGAAACTCCTGCACTGAAACTCATGCCATGAATCTCATATCCTGAAACTCACGCCCTGAATTACATGCCCTGAAACTCCTGCACTGAAACTCATGCCCTGAAACTCATGCACTGAATCTCATACCCTGAAACTCCTGCCCTGAAACTCATGCTCTGAAACTCATGCATTGAAACTCCTGTCCTGATTCTCATGCCATGAAACTCATGCCCTGAATCCCATGCCCTGAAACTCAAGCCCTGATTCTCCTGCCCTGAAACTCATGCCCTGAATCTCATGCCTTGAAACTCCTGCCTCAAAATCATGTCCTGAAACTCATGCACTGAAACTCATGCCCTGAATCACATGCCCTAAAACTCCTGCCCTGAATCATCTCCCCAGAAACTCATTATCTGAATCACATGCCCTGAAATTCCTGCCCTGAATCTCATGCCCTGAAACTCATGCCCTGAATCTCATGCCTTGAAACTCCTGCCCTCAAACTCAAACACTGAAACTCATGCACTGAAACTCATGCCCTGAATCTCATGCCTTGAAACTCCTGTCCTGAATCTCATGCCCTGAAACTCATGCCCTGAATCTCATGCCCTGAAACTCCTGCACTGAAACTCATACCCTGAAACTCCTGTCCTGAAACACATGCACTGAAACTCATGCCCTGAATCACATGCCCTAAAACTCCTGCCCTGAATCATCTGCCCAGAAACTCATTATCTGAATCACATGCCCTGAAATTCCTGCACTAAATCTCATGCCCTGAAACTCATGCCTTGAAACTCCTGCCCTCAAACTCATGCACTGGAACTCATGCCCTGAATCTCATGCCTTGAAACTCCTGTCCTGAATCTCATGCACCGAAATTCATGCCCTGAATCCCATGCCCTGAAACTCAAGCCCTGATTCTCCTGCCCTGAAACTCATGCCCTGAATCTCATGCCTTGAAACTCCTGCCTCAAAATCATGCACTGAAACTCATGCACTGAAACTCCTGTCCTTAATCATCTGCCCAGAAACTCATTATCTGAATCACATGCCCTGAAATTCCTGCCCTGAATCTCATGCCCTGAAACTCATGCCCTGAATCTCATGCCTTGAAACTCCTGTCCTGAACCTCATGCCCTGAAACTCATGCCCTGAATCCCATGCCCTGAAACTCAAGCCCTGATTCTCCTGCCCTGAAACTCATGCCATGAATCTCATGCCCTTAAACTCGTGCCCTGAATCTGATGCCCTGAAACTCCTGCCCTGAAACTCATGCACTGAAACTCATGCCCTGAATCACATGCCCTAAAACTCCTGCCCTCAATCATCTGCCCAGAAACTCATTATCTGAATCACATGCCCTGAAATTCCTGCCCTAAATCTCATGCCCTGAAACTCATGCCCTGAATCTCATGCCTTGAAACTCCTGCCCTCAAACTCATGCACTGAAACTCATGCACTGACACTCATGCCCTGAATCTCATGCCTTGAAACTCCTGTCCTGATTCTCATGCCCTGAAACTCATGCCCTGAATCCCATGCCCTGAATCTCAAGCCCTGATTCTCCTGCCCTGAAACTCATGCCCTGAATCTCATGCCTAGAAACTCCTGCTTCAAAATCATGTCCTGAAACTCATGCACTGAAACTCATGCCCTGAATCACATGCCCTAAATCTCCTGCCCTGAATCATCTCCCCAGAAACTCATTATCTGAATCACATGCCCTGAAATTCCTGCCCTGAATCTCATGCCCTGAAACTCATGCCCTGAATCTCATGCCTTGAAACTCCTGCCCTCAAACTCATGCACTGAAACTCATGCACTGAAACTCATGCCCTGAATCTCATGCCTTGAAACTCCTGTCCTGAATCTCATGCCCTGAAACTCATGCCCTGAATCTCATGACCTGAAACTCCTGCACTGAAACTCATACCCTGAAACTCCTGTCCTGAAACTCATGCACTGAAACTCATGCCCTGAATCACATGCCCTAAAACTCCTGCCCTGAATCATCTGCCCAGAATCTCATTATCTGAATCACATTCCCTGAAATTCCTGCCCTAAATCTCATGCCCTGAAACTCATGCCCTGGATCTCATGCCTTGAAACTCCTGCCCTCAAACTCATGCACTGAAACTCATGCCCTGAATCTCATGCCTTGAAACTCCTGTCCTGAATCTCATGCCCTGAAATTCATGCCCTGAATCCCATGCCCTGAAACTCAAGCCCTGATTCTCCTACCCTGAAACGCATGCCCTGAATCTCATGCCTTGAAACTCCTGCCTCAAAATCATGCACTGAAACTCATGCACTGAAACTCCTGTCCTTAATCATCTGCCCAGAAACTCATTATCTGAATCACATGCCCTGAAATTCCTGCACTGAATCTCATGCCATGAAACTCATGCCCTGAATCTCATGCCTTGAAACTCCTGTCCTGAATCTCATGCCCTGAAACTCATGCCCTGAATCCCATGCCCTGAAACTCAAGCCCTGATTCTCCTGCCCTGAAACTCATGCCCTGAATCTCATGCCTTGAAACTCCTGGTTCAAAATCATGCACTGAAACTCATGCACTGAAACACATGCCCTGAATTACATGTCCTAAAACTCCTGCCCTGAATCATCTCCCCAGAAACTCCTTATCTGAATCACATGCCCTGAAATTCCTGCCCTGAATCTCATGCCCTGAAACTCATGCCCTGAATCTCATGCCTTGAAACTACTGCCCTCAAACTCATGCCCTGAAACTCATGCCCTGAATCTCATGCCCTGAAACTCAAGCCCTGATTCTCCTGCCCTGAAACTCCTGCCCTGAAACTCATGCCCTTAAACTCATGCCCTGAATCGCATGCCCTAAAACTCCTGCCCTGAATCATCTGCCCAGAAACTCATTATCTGAATCACATGCCCTGAAACTCCTGTCCTGAAACTCATGCACTGAAACTCATGCCCTGAATCTCATGCCTTGAAACTCCTGCCCTCAAACTCATGCACTGAAACTCATGCACTGAAACTCATGCCCTGAATCTCATGCCTTGAAACTCCTGTCCTGAATCTCATGCCCTGAAACTCATGCCCTGAATCTCATGACCTGAAACTCATGCACTGAAACTCATGCCCTGAATCACATGCCCTAAAACTCCTGCCCTGAATCATCTGCCCAGAAACTCATTATCTGAATCACATTCCCTGAAATTCCTGCCCTAAATCTCATGCCCTGAAACTCATGCCCTGGATCTCATGCCTTGAAACTCCTGCCCTCAAACTCATGCACTGAAACTCATGCCCTGAATCTCATGCCTTGAAACTCCTGTCCTGAATCTCATGCCCTGAAATTCATGCCCTGAATCCAATGCCCTGAAACTCAAGCCCTGATTCTCCTGCCCTGAAACGCATGCCCTGAATCTCATGCCTTGAAACTCCTGCCTCAAAATCATGCACTGAAACTCATGCACTGAAACTCCTGTCCTTAATCATCTGCCCAGAAACTCATTATCTGAATCACATGCCCTGAAATTCCTGCACTGAATCTCATGCCATGAAACTCATGCCCTGAATCTCATGCCTTGAAACTCCTGTCCTGAATCTCATGCCCTGAAACTCATGCCCTGAATCCCATGCCCTGAAACTCAAGCCCTGATTCTCCTGCCCTGAAACTCATGCCCTGAATCTCATGCCTTGAAACTCCTGGTTCAAAATCATGCACTGAAACTCATGCACTGAAACACATGCCCTGAATTACATGTCATAAAACTCCTGCCCTGAATCATCTCCCCAGAAACTCCTTACCTGAATCACATGCCCTGAAATTCCTGCCCTGAATCTCATGCCCTGAAACTCATGCCCTGAATCTCATGCCTTGAAACTACTGCCCTCAAACTCATGCCCTGAAACTCATGCCCTGAATCTCATGCCCTGAAACTCAAGCCCTGATTCTCCTGCCCTGAAACTCCTGCACTGAAACTCATGCCATGAATCTCATATCCTGAAACTCACGCCCTGAATTACATGCCCTGAAACTCCTGCCCTGAAACTCATGCCCTTAAACTCATGCCCTGAATCACATGCCCTAAAACTCCTGCCCTGAATCATCTGCCCAGAAACTCATTATCTGAATCACATGCCCTGAAACTCCTGTCCTGAAACTCATGCACTGAAACTCATGCCCTGAATCTCATGCCTTGAAACTCCTGCCCTCAAACTCATGCACTGAAACTCATGCACTGAAACTCATGCCCTGAATCTCATGCCTTGAAACTCCTGCCTCAAAATCATGCCCTGAAACTCATGCACTGAAACTCATGCCCTCAATCACATGCCCTAAAACTCCTGCCCTGAATCATCTCCCCAGAAACTCATTATCTGAATCACATGCCCTGAAATTCCTGCCCTGAATCTCATGCCCTGAAACTCATGCCCTGAATCTCATGCCTTGAAACTCCTGCCCTCAAACTCAAACACTGAAACTCATGCACTGAAACTCATGCCCTGAATCTCATGCCTTGAAACTCCTGTCCTGAATCTCATGCCCTGAAACTCATGCCCTGAATCTCATGCCCTGAAACTCCTGCACTGAAACTCATACCCTGAAACTCCTGTCCTGAAACACATGCACTGAAACTCATGCCCTGAATCACATGCCCTAAAACTCCTGCCCTGAATCATCTGCCCAGAAACTCATTATCTGAATCACATGCCCTGAAATTCCTGCACTAAATCTCATGCCCTGAAACTCATGCCCTGGATCTCATGCCTTGAAACTCCTGCCCTCAAACTCATGCACTGGAACTCATGCCCTGAATCTCATGCCTTGAAACTCCTGTCCTGAATCTCATGCACCGAAATTCATGCCCTGAATCCCATGCCCTGAAACTCAAGCCCTGATTCTCCTGCCCTGAAACTCATGCCCTGAATCTCATGCCTTGAAACTCCTGCCTCAAAATCATGCACTGAAACTCATGCACTGAAACTCCTGTCCTTAATCATCTGCCCAGAAACTCATTATCTGAATCACATGCCCTGAAATTCCTGCCCTGAATCTCATGCCCTGAAACTCATGCCCTGAATCTCATGCCTTGAAACTCCTGTCCTGAACCTCATGCCCTGAAACTCATGCCCTGAATCCCATGCCCTGAAACTCAAGCCCTGATTCTCCTGCCCTGAAACTCATGCCATGAATCTCATATCCTGAAACTCACGCCCTGAATTACATGCCCTGAAACTCCTGCCCTGAAACTCATGCCCTTAAACTCGTGCCCTGAATCTGATGCCCTGAAACTCCTGCCCTGAAACTCATGCACTGAAACTCATGCCCTGAATCACATGCCCTAAAACTCCTGCCCTCAATCATCTGCCCAGAAACTCATTATCTGAATCACATGCCCTGAAATTCCTGCCCTAAATCTCATGCCCTGAAACTCATGCCCTGAATCTCATGCCTTGAAACTCCTGCCCTCAAACTCATGCACTGAAACTCATGCACTGACACTCATGCCCTGAATCTCATGCCTTGAAACTCCTGTCCTGATTCTCATGCCCTGAAACTCATGCCCTGAATCCCGTGCCCTGAATCTCAAGCCCTGATTCTCCTGCCCTGAAACTCATGCCCTGAATCTCATGCCTAGAAACTCCTGCTTCAAAATCATGTCCTGAAACTCATGCACTGAAACTCATGCCCTGAATCACATGCCCTAAATCTCCTGCCCTGAATCATCTCCCCAGAAACTCATTATCTGAATCACATGCCCTGAAATTCCTGCCCTGAATCTCATGCCCTGAAACTCATGCCCTGAATCTCATGCCTTGAAACTCCTGCCCTCAAACTCATGCACTGAAACTCATGCACTGAAACTCATGCCCTGAATCTCATGCCTTGAAACTCCTGTCCTGAATCTCATGCCCTGAAACTCATGCCCTGAATCTCATGACCTGAAACTCCTGCACTGAAACTCATACCCTGAAACTCCTGTCCTGAAACTCATGCACTGAAACTCATGCCCTGAATCACATGCCCTAAAACTCCTGCCCTGAATCATCTGCCCAGAATCTCATTATCTGAATCACATTCCCTGAAATTCCTGCCCTAAATCTCATGCCCTGAAACTCATGCCCTGGATCTCATGCCTTGAAACTCCTGCCCTCAAACTCATGCACTGAAACTCATGCCCTGAATCTCATGCCTTGAAACTCCTGTCCTGAATCTCATGCCCTGAAATTCATGCCCTGAATCCCATGCCCTGAAACTCAAGCCCTGATTCTCCTACCCTGAAACGCATGCCCTGAATCTCATGCCTTGAAACTCATGCCTCAAAATCATGCACTGAAACTCATGCACTGAAACTCCTGTCCTTAATCATCTGCCCAGAAACTCATTATCTGAATCACATGCCCTGAAATTCCTGCACTGAATCTCATGCCATGAAACTCATGCCCTGAATGTCATGCCTTGAAACTCCTGTCCTGAATCTCATGCCCTGAAACTCATGCCCTTAAACTCATGCCCTGAATCGCATGCCCTAAAACTCCTGCCCTGAATCATCTGCCCAGAAACTCATTATCTGAATCACATGCCCTGAAACTCCTGTCCTGAAACTCATGCACTGAAACTCATGCCCTGAATCTCATGCCTTGAAACTCCTGCCCTCAAACTCATGCACTGAAACTCATGCACTGAAACTCATGCCCTGAATCTCATGCCTTGAAACTCCTGTCCTGAATCTCATGCCCTGAAACTCATGCCCTGAATCTCATGACCTGAAACTCCTGCACTGAAACTCATACCCTGAAACTCCTGTCCTGAAACTCATGCACTGAAACTCATGCCCTGAATCACATGCCCTAAAACTCCTGCCCTGAATCATCTGCCCAGAAACTCATTATCTGAATCACATTCCCTGAAATTCCTGCCCTAAATCTCATGCCCTGAAACTCATGCCCTGGATCTCATGCCTTGAAACTCCTGCCCTCAAACTCATGCACTGAAACTCATGCCCTGAATCTCATGCCTTGAAACTCCTGTCCTGAATCTCATGCCCTGAAATTCATGCCCTGAATCCAATGCCCTGAAACTCAAGCCCTGATTCTCCTGCCCTGAAACGCATGCCCTGAATCTCATGCCTTGAAACTCCTGCCTCAAAATCATGCACTGAAACTCATGCACTGAAACTCCTGTCCTTAATCATCTGCCCAGAAACTCATTATCTGAATCACATGCCCTGAAATTCCTGCACTGAATCTCATGCCATGAAACTCATGCCCTGAATCTCATGCCTTGAAACTCCTGTCCTGAATCTCATGCCCTGAAACTCATGCCCTGAATCCCATGCCCTGAAACTCAAGCCCTGATTCTCCTGCCCTGAAACTCATGCCCTGAATCTCATGCCTTGAAACTCCTGGTTCAAAATCATGCACTGAAACTCATGCACTGAAACACATGCCCTGAATTACATGTCATAAAACTCCTGCCCTGAATCATCTCCCCAGAAACTCCTTACCTGAATCACATGCCCTGAAATTCCTGCCCTGAATCTCATGCCCTGAAACTCATGCCCTGAATCTCATGCCTTGAAACTACTGCCCTCAAACTCATGCCCTGAAACTCATGCCCTGAATCTCATGCCCTGAAACTCAAGCCCTGATTCTCCTGCCCTGAAACTCCTGCACTGAAACTCATGCCATGAATCTCATATCCTGAAACTCACGCCCTGAATTACATGCCCTGAAACTCCTGCCCTGAAACTCATGCCCTTAAACTCATGCCCTGAATCACATGCCCTAAAACTCCTGCCCTGAATCATCTGCCCAGAAACTCATTATCTGAATCACATGCCCTGAAACTCCTGTCCTGAAACTCATGCACTGAAACTCATGCCCTGAATCTCATGCCTTGAAACTCCTGCCCTCAAACTCATGCACTGAAACTCATGCACTGAAACTCATGCCCTGAATCTCATGCCTTGAAACTCCTGCCTCAAAATCATGCCCTGAAACTCATGCACTGAAACTCATGCCCTCAATCACATGCCCTAAAACTCCTGCCCTGAATCATCTCCCCAGAAACTCATTATCTGAATCACATGCCCTGAAATTCCTGCCCTGAATCTCATGCCCTGAAACTCATGCCCTGAATCTCATGCCTTGAAACTCCTGCCCTCAAACTCAAACACTGAAACTCATGCACTGAAACTCATGCCCTGAATCTCATGCCTTGAAACTCCTGTCCTGAATCTCATGCCCTGAAACTCATGCCCTGAATCTCATGCCCTGAAACTCCTGCACTGAAACTCATACCCTGAAACTCCTGTCCTGAAACACATGCACTGAAACTCATGCCCTGAATCACATGCCCTAAAACTCCTGCCCTGAATCATCTGCCCAGAAACTCATTATCTGAATCACATGCCCTGAAATTCCTGCACTAAATCTCATGCCCTGAAACTCATGCCCTGGATCTCATGCCTTGAAACTCCTGCCCTCAAACTCATGCACTGGAACTCATGCCCTGAATCTCATGCCTTGAAACTCCTGTCCTGAATCTCATGCACCGAAATTCATGCCCTGAATCCCATGCCCTGAAACTCAAGCCCTGATTCTCCTGCCCTGAAACTCATGCCCTGAATCTCATGCCTTGAAACTCCTGCCTCAAAATCATGCACTGAAACTCATGCACTGAAACTCCTGTCCTTAATCATCTGCCCAGAAACTCATTATCTGAATCACATGCCCTGAAATTCCTGCCCTGAATCTCATGCCCTGAAACTCATGCCCTGAATCTCATGCCTTGAAACTCCTGTCCTGAACCTCATGCCCTGAAACTCATGCCCTGAATCCCATGCCCTGAAACTCAAGCCCTGATTCTCCTGCCCTGAAACTCATGCCATGAATCTCATATCCTGAAACTCACGCCCTGAATTACATGCCCTGAAACTCCTGCCCTGAAACTCATGCCCTTAAACTCGTGCCCTGAATCTGATGCCCTGAAACTCCTGCCCTGAAACTCATGCACTGAAACTCATGCCCTGAATCACATGCCCTAAAACTCCTGCCCTCAATCATCTGCCCAGAAACTCATTATCTGAATCACATGCCCTGAAATTCCTGCCCTAAATCTCATGCCCTGAAACTCATGCCCTGAATCTCATGCCTTGAAACTCCTGCCCTCAAACTCATGCACTGAAACTCATGCACTGACACTCATGCCCTGAATCTCATGCCTTGAAACTCCTGTCCTGATTCTCATGCCCTGAAACTCATGCCCTGAATCCCGTGCCCTGAATCTCAAGCCCTGATTCTCCTGCCCTGAAACTCATGCCCTGAATCTCATGCCTAGAAACTCCTGCTTCAAAATCATGTCCTGAAACTCATGCACTGAAACTCATGCCCTGAATCACATGCCCTAAATCTCCTGCCCTGAATCATCTCCCCAGAAACTCATTATCTGAATCACATGCCCTGAAATTCCTGCCCTGAATCTCATGCCCTGAAACTCATGCCCTGAATCTCATGCCTTGAAACTCCTGCCCTCAAACTCATGCACTGAAACTCATGCACTGAAACTCATGCCCTGAATCTCATGCCTTGAAACTCCTGTCCTGAATCTCATGCCCTGAAACTCATGCCCTGAATCTCATGACCTGAAACTCCTGCACTGAAACTCATACCCTGAAACTCCTGTCCTGAAACTCATGCACTGAAACTCATGCCCTGAATCACATGCCCTAAAACTCCTGCCCTGAATCATCTGCCCAGAATCTCATTATCTGAATCACATTCCCTGAAATTCCTGCCCTAAATCTCATGCCCTGAAACTCATGCCCTGGATCTCATGCCTTGAAACTCCTGCCCTCAAACTCATGCACTGAAACTCATGCCCTGAATCTCATGCCTTGAAACTCCTGTCCTGAATCTCATGCCCTGAAATTCATGCCCTGAATCCCATGCCCTGAAACTCAAGCCCTGATTCTCCTACCCTGAAACGCATGCCCTGAATCTCATGCCTTGAAACTCATGCCTCAAAATCATGCACTGAAACTCATGCACTGAAACTCCTGTCCTTAATCATCTGCCCAGAAACTCATTATCTGAATCACATGCCCTGAAATTCCTGCACTGAATCTCATGCCATGAAACTCATGCCCTGAATCTCATGCCTTGAAACTCCTGTCCTGAATCTCATGCCCTGAAACTCATGCCCTTAAACTCATGCCCTGAATCGCATGCCCTAAAACTCCTGCCCTGAATCATCTGCCCAGAAACTCATTATCTGAATCACATGCCCTGAAACTCCTGTCCTGAAACTCATGCACTGAAACTCATGCCCTGAATCTCATGCCTTGAAACTCCTGCCCTCAAACTCATGCACTGAAACTCATGCACTGAAACTCATGCCCTGAATCTCATGCCTTGAAACTCCTGTCCTGAATCTCATGCCCTGAAACTCATGCCCTGAATCTCATGACCTGAAACTCCTGCACTGAAACTCATACCCTGAAACTCCTGTCCTGAAACTCATGCACTGAAACTCATGCCCTGAATCACATGCCCTAAAACTCCTGCCCTGAATCATCTGCCCAGAAACTCATTATCTGAATCACATTCCCTGAAATTCCTGCCCTAAATCTCATGCCCTGAAACTCATGCCCTGGATCTCATGCCTTGAAACTCCTGCCCTCAAACTCATGCACTGAAACTCATGCCCTGAATCTCATGCCTTGAAACTCCTGTCCTGAATCTCATGCCCTGAAATTCATGCCCTGAATCCAATGCCCTGAAACTCAAGCCCTGATTCTCCTGCCCTGAAACGCATGCCCTGAATCTCATGCCTTGAAACTCCTGCCTCAAAATCATGCACTGAAACTCATGCACTGAAACTCCTGTCCTTAATCATCTGCCCAGAAACTCATTATCTGAATCACATGCCCTGAAATTCCTGCACTGAATCTCATGCCATGAAACTCATGCCCTGAATCTCATGCCTTGAAACTCCTGTCCTGAATCTCATGCCCTGAAACTCATGCCCTGAATCCCATGCCCTGAAACTCAAGCCCTGATTCTCCTGCCCTGAAACTCATGCCCTGAATCTCATGCCTTGAAACTCCTGGTTCAAAATCATGCACTGAAACTCATGCACTGAAACACATGCCCTGAATTACATGTCATAAAACTCCTGCCCTGAATCATCTCCCCAGAAACTCCTTACCTGAATCACATGCCCTGAAATTCCTGCCCTGAATCTCATGCCCTGAAACTCATGCCCTGAATCTCATGCCTTGAAACTACTGCCCTCAAACTCATGCCCTGAAACTCATGCCCTGAATCTCATGCCCTGAAACTCAAGCCCTGATTCTCCTGCCCTGAAACTCCTGCACTGAAACTCATGCCATGAATCTCATATCCT
Organism: Mobula birostris; assembly: GCF_030028105.1. Lineage (NCBI taxonomy): Eukaryota > Metazoa > Chordata > Chondrichthyes > Myliobatiformes > Myliobatidae > Mobula > Mobula birostris. The sequence continues at coordinate 276,398 of NW_027278286.1, forward strand.
GAAACTCACGCCCTGAATTACATGCCCTGAAACTCCTGCCCTGAAACTCATGCCCTTAAACTCATGCCCTGAATCACATGCCCTAAAACTCCTGCCCTGAATCATCTGCCCAGAAACTCATTATCTGAATCACATGCCCTGAAACTCCTGTCCTGAAACTCATGCACTGAAACTCATGCCCTGAATCTCATGCCTTGAAACTCCTGCCCTCAAACTCATGCACTGAAACTCATGCACTGAAACTCATGCCCTGAATCTCATGCCTTGAAACTCCTGTCCTGAATCTCATGCCCTGAAACTCATGCCCTGAATCTCATGACCTGAAACTCCTGCACTGAAACTCATACCCTGAAACTCCTGTCCTGAAACTCATGCACTGAAACTCATGCCCTGAATCACATGCCCTAAAACTCCTGCCCTGAATCATCTGCCCAGAATCTCATTATCTGAATCACATTCCCTGAAATTCCTGCCCTAAATCTCATGCCCTGAAACTCATGCCCTGGATCTCATGCCTTGAAACTCCTGCCCTCAAACTCATGCACTGAAACTCATGCCCTGAATCTCATGCCTTGAAACTCCTGTCCTGAATCTCATGCCCTGAAATTCATGCCCTGAATCCCATGCCCTGAAACTCAAGCCCTGATTCTCCTACCCTGAAACGCATGCCCTGAATCTCATGCCTTGAAACTCCTGCCTCAAAATCATGCACTGAAACTCATGCACTGAAACTCCTGTCCTTAATCATCTGCCCAGAAACTCATTATCTGAATCACATGCCCTGAAATTCCTGCACTGAATCTCATGCCATGAAACTCCTGTCCTGAATCTCATGCCCTGAAACTCATGCCCTGAATCCCATGCCCTGAAACTCAAGCCCTGATTCTCCTGCCCTGAAACTCATGCCCTGAATCTCATGCCTTGAAACTCCTGGTTCAAAATCATGCACTGAAACTCATGCACTGAAACACATGCCCTGAATTACATGTCCTAAAACTCCTGCCCTGAATCATCTCCCCAGAAACTCCTTATCTGAATCACATGCCCTGAAATTCCTGCCCTGAATCTCATGCCCTGAAACTCATGCCCTGAATCTCATGCCTTGAAACTACTGCCCTCAAACTCATGCCCTGAAACTCATGCCCTGAATCTCATGCCCTGAAACTCAAGCCCTGATTCTCCTGCCCTGAAACTCCTGCCCTGAAACTCATGCCCTTAAACTCATGCCCTGAATCGCATGCCTTGAAACTCCTGTCCTGATTCTCATGCCCTGAAACTCATGCCCTGAATCCCATGCCCTGAAACTCAAGCCCTGATTCTCCTGACCTGAAACTCATGCCCTGAATCTCATGCCTAGAAACTCCTGCTTCAAAATCATGTCCTGAAACTCATGCACTGAAACTCATGACCTGAATCACATGCCCTAAATCTCCTGCCCTGAATCATCTCCCCAGAAACTCATTATCTGAATCACATGCCCTGAAATTCCTGCCCTGAATCTCATGCCCTGAAACTCATGCCCTGAATCTCATGCCTTGAAACTCCTGCCCTCAAACTCATGCACTGAAACTCATGCACTGAAACTCATGCCCTGAATCTCATGCCTTGAAACTCCTGTCCTGAATCTCATGCCCTGAAACTCATGCCCTGAATCTCATGACCTGAAACTCCTGCACTGAAACTCATACCCTGAAACTCCTGTCCTGAAACTCATGCACTGAAACTCATGCCCTGAATCACATGCCCTAAAACTCCTGCCCTGAATCATCTGCCCAGAATCTCATTATCTGAATCACATTCCCTGAAATTCCTGCCCTAAATCTCATGCTCTGAAACTCATGCCCTGGATCTCATGCCTTGAAACTCCTGCCCTCAAACTCATGCACTGAAACTCATGCCCTGAATCTCATGCCTTGAAACTCCTGTCCTGAATCTCATGCCCTGAAATTCATGCCCTGAATCCCATGCCCTGAAACTCAAGCCCTGATTATCCTACCCTGAAACGCATGCCCTGAATCTCATGCCTTGAAACTCCTGCCTCAAAATCATGCACTGAAACTCATGCACTGAAACTCCTGTCCTTAATCATCTGCCCAGAAACTCATTATCTGAATCACATGCCCTGAAATTCCTGCACTGAATCTCATGCCTTGAAACTCCTGTCCTGAATCTCATGCCCTGAAACTCATGCCCTGAATCCCATGCCCTGAAACTCAAGCCCTGATTCTCCTGCCCTGAAACTCATGCCCTGAATCTCATGCCTTGAAACTCCTGGTTCAAAATCATGCACTGAAACTCATGCACTGAAACACATGCCCTGAATTACATGTCCTAAAACTCCTGCCCTGAATCATCTCCCCAGAAACTCCTTATCTGAATCACATGCCCTGAAATTCCTGCCCTGAATCTCATGCCCTGAAACTCATGCCCTGAATCTCATGCCTTGAAACTACTGCCCTCAAACTCATGCCCTGAAACTCATGCCCTGAATCTCATGCCCTGAAACTCAAGCCCTGATTCTCCTGCCCTGAAACTCCTGCCCTGAAACTCATGCCCTTAAACTCATGCCCTGAATCGCATGCCCTAAAACTCCTGCCCTGAATCATCTGCCCAGAAACTCATTATCTGAATCGCATGCCCTGAAACTCCTGTCCTGAAACTCATGCACTGAAACTCATGCCCTGAATCTCATGCCTTGAAACTCCTGCCCTCAAACTCATGCACTGAAACTCATGCACTGAAACTCATGCCCTGAATCTCATGCCTTGAAACTCCTGTCCTGAATCTCATGCCCTGAAACTCATGCCCTGAATCTCATGACCTGAAACTCCTGCACTGAAACTCATACCCTGAAACTCCTGTCCTGAAACTCATGCACTGAAACTCATGCCCTGAATCACATGCCCTAAAACTCCTGCCCTGAATCATCTGCCCAGAAACTCATTATCTGAATCACATTCCCTGAAATTCCTGCCCTAAATCTCATGCCCTGAAACTCATGCCCTGGATCTCATGCCTTGAAACTCCTGCCCTCAAACTCATGCACTGAAACTCATGCCCTGAATCTCATGCCTTGAAACTCCTGTCCTGAATCTCATGCCCTGAAATTCATGCCCTGAATCCAATGCCCTGAAACTCAAGCCCTGATTCTCCTGCCCTGAAACGCATGCCCTGAATCTCATGCCTTGAAACTCCTGCCTCAAAATCATGCACTGAAACTCATGCACTGAAACTCCTGTCCTTAATCATCTGCCCAGAAACTCATTATCTGAATCACATGCCCTGAAATTCCTGCACTGAATCTCATGCCATGAAACTCATGCCCTGAATCTCATGCCTTGAAACTCCTGTCCTGAATCTCATGCCCTGAAACTCATGCCCTGAATCCCATGCCCTGAAACTCAAGCCCTGATTCTCCTGCCCTGAAACTCATGCCCTGAATCTCATGCCTTGAAACTCCTGGTTCAAAATCATGCACTGAAACTCATGCACTGAAACACATGCCCTGAATTACATGTCCTAAAACTCCTGCCCTGAATCATCTCCCCAGAAACTCCTTACCTGAATCACATGCCCTGAAATTCCTGCCCTGAATCTCATGCCCAGAAACTCATGCCCTGAATCTCATGCCTTGAAACTACTGCCCTCAAACTCATGCCCTGAAACTCATGCCCTGAATCTCATGCCCTGAAACTCAAGCCCTGATTCTCCTGCCCTGAAACTCATGCCCTGAATCTCATGCCCTGAAACTTCTGCCCTGAAACTCATGCACTGAATCTCATACCCTGAAACTCCTGCCCTGAAACTCATGCACTGAAACTCAAGCCCTGAATCACATGCCCTAAAACTCCTGCCCTCAATCATCTGCCCAGAAACTCATTATCTGAATCACATGCCCTGAAATTCCTGCCCTAAATCTCATGCCCTGAAACTCATGCCCTGAATCTCATGCCTTGAAACTCCTGCCCTCAAACTCATGCACTGAAACTCATGCACTGACACTCATGCCCTGAATCTCATGCCTTGAAACTCAGGTCCTGATTCTCATGCCCTGAAACTCATGCCCTGAATCCCATGCCCTGAAACTCAAGCCCTGATTCTCCTGCCCTGAAACTCATGCCCTGAATCTCATGCCTAGAAACTCCTGCTTCAAAATCATGTCCTGAAACTCATGCACTGAAACTCATGCCCTGAATCACATGCCCTAAATCTCCTGCCCTGAATCATCTCCCCAGAAACTCATTATCTGAATCACATGCCCTGAAATTCCTGCCCTGAATCTCATGCCCTGAAACTCATGCCCTGAATCTCATGCCTTGAAACTCCTGCCCTCAAACTCATGCACTGAAACTCATGCACTGAAACTCATGCCCTGAATCTCATGACCTGAAACTCCTGCACTGAAACTCATACCCTGAAACGCCTGTCCTGAAACTCATGCACTGAAACTCATGCCCTGAATCACATGCCCTAAAACTCCTGCCCTGAATCATCTGCCCAGAATCTCATTATCTGAATCACATTCCCTGAAATTCCTGCCCTAAATCTCATGCCCTGAAACTCATGCCCTGGATCTCATGCCTTGAAACTCCTGCCCTCAAACTCATGCACTGAAACTCATGCCCTGAATCTCATGCCTTGAAACTCCTGTCCTGAATCTCATGCCCTGAAATTCATGCCCTGAATCCCATGCCCTGAAACTCAAGCCCTGATTCTCCTACCCTGAAACGCATGCCCTGAATCTCATGCCTTGAAACTCCTGCCTCAAAATCATGCACTGAAACTCATGCACTGAAACTCCTGTCCTTAATCATCTGCCCAGAAACTCATTATCTGAATCACATGCCCTGAAATTCCTGCACTGAATCTCATGCCATGAAACTCATGCCCTGAATCTCATGCCTTGAAACTCCTGTCCTGAATCTCATGCCCTGAAACTCATGCCCTGAATCCCATGCCCTGAAACTCAAGCCCTGATTCTCCTGCCCTGAAACTCATGCCCTGAATCTCATGCCTTGAAACTCCTGGTTCAAAATCATGCACTGAAACTCATGCACTGAAACACATGCCCTGAATTACATGTCCTAAAACTCCTGCCCTGAATCATCTCCCCAGAAACTCCTTATCTGAATCACATGCCCTGAAATTCCTGCCCTGAATCTCATGCCCTGAAACTCATGCCCTGAATCTCATGCCTTGAAACTACTGCCCTCAAACTCATGCCCTGAAACTCATGCCCTGAATCTCATGCCCTGAAACTCAAGCCCTGATTCTCCTGCCCTGAAACTCCTGCCCTGAAACTCATGCCCTTAAACTCATGCCCTGAATCGCATGCCCTAAAACTCCTGCCCTGAATCATCTGCCCAGAAACTCATTATCTGAATCACATGCCCTGAAACTCCTGTCCTGAAACTCATGCACTGAAACTCATGCCCTGAATCTCATGCCTTGAAACTCCTGCCCTCAAACTCATGCAC